>NW_027438446.1:0-100256 GCF_000715075.1 Nicotiana tabacum | reverse complement strand
AGTACCTCGGTAGTGATGCTTGCTAATACCATTCAATTATATCACTTGTGTGTTTGTTGCTTTGTTTCCTTGTCATATTATTCATTGTTTACTTTCGTGATGCCTTAATTGCCTTAATTCAGTGTATCTATTCTTGGTATATTTTCTTCATTGTTTCATTTTTGTTGTTTATCATTATCACACTATCATATACCTGTTCAATTTTCTTATTTATTCTAGTAGGGTGTTGACCTGACCTCATCACTACTCTACCGAGGTTAGCACTTATTGGGTACCGTTGTAGTCTACTCATTCTACACTTTTGCACATCCTTTTATGCAGATCCAAGTAGCCTTACCAACCTAGGCATCGGTGAGTAGAGTTTAGATATGGAGACATCAAGGTATACCTGCCGGCGTCTGCGGGCCTCGGAGTCACCCTCTACCTAGTTCTATTTCATTTTCCCTTTTTATAGATAATGTTGTATGGGGATATTTAGTATACTGTTGTAGAGCTTGGGACTTGGTATCACCCGATGTTGGGAGTTTTATTCTGTTGAGTTGCAGAGTTCTTTTATGTTAGTTGTTGGGTTATTTGAAAGTTTTTATCATTTTCTCAGTTAAATTCTGCCTGAATGTTAGGCTTACCTACTCTTAGAGACTAGGTTCCATCACGACATCCTACAGAGGAAAATTTGGTCAGTGACAAGTTGGTATCAAAGCCCTAGGTACATAGGTTTTACATGTCAAAAGCAGGAATAGTAGAATCTCACGGATCGGTACAGAAACTTTTGTATTCATCTTCGAGAGGCTATGGAACTGTTAGGAAACTTCACTTATTTGATCCCTTATCATGCGAATTTCTTGACTTTAGATTTCTAAATCTATGTCTTTCTATTCTCTCATAGATGGTGAGGACATCCACCGCTGGATCCGACGATAAGATATTGTGCCCCCGATAGAGCCGCGAGAGGCCAGGGCTGGGGCCGCGGTCAGGGTCCGCGAGAGGACAAGGAGGGGCATGTAGTGCAGCCAGAGCAGCTGCACGAGCTACGACAGAGGAGCCACAGGTAGCTTCAGTTGGGAGGTAGGCACTTGTGGTGCTTGTTGCTACCCCTGCACTTCAAGAGAAGCTCGCCCAATTCTTGAGCATATTTGGTAATCTAGCTCAGGTGGGGTTGATTCCACTTGCAACGGCAACATCTCAGGCTAGGGTAGGAGCGCAAACTCCAGCAGCCCGTACCCCAGAGCGGTGATTCCATGTTGAGCATGTCCCATAAGTTATAGAAGTGCAGCTGGTTGTCCTAGTTCAGGCCGAGGTTAGGGCATCAACTTCTAAGGAGGAGTAGCTCAGGCTCGAGTGGTACAAAAAATACCATCCTCCTTCTTTCAGTGGCCTAGCTACAGAGGACGCATAAGGCTTTCTGGAAAAGCGCCACTGTATTCTCCATAACATGGGTATAGTGAAGACGAGCGGGGGTTCTTTCACTTCATTCTAGCTATCGGGACTAGCATACTAGTCTTAGCGGGCTTGGGAGGAGGCTAGCCCAACCGAGGCAGCTTCATTCACATGGGCTCAATTTTTAGAGATGTTATTGAGATTTTGTTCCCCGAAGCCTTTGGGATACATGGCGCGAGCAATTTGAGCAGTTGTGCCAGGGTTCTATGATCGTATCAGAGTATGTTCTGAAGTTTAGTGAGTTGTCCAGATATGCACCTGCCTTGGTTTACACAATTAGAGATCGAGTCCGTTGATTTATCAAGAGGCTCAACTATGGTATTAGATTCAGCATGGCTCGATAGTTGGAGACTGATACTCCATACCAGCAGGTGGTAGAAATCACATGGATTTTGGAGGGTTTGCAAGGCCAGGAGACATGACAGGGAGGCCAAGAGTCCTCGAGATTCTGGTGTATATAGTGGTGTCCACCAGAAAGTTATATGTTGTGATATTGATACGCATGTGGTGGATTAAGGATTGGGGTCGAAATGCATATGGTGAGATAAGGTGGTCTTGATATGCTTGTTGGTAGTAGAGGAACTTCTTTAAGCCACGCGGTGTGATAAGGTGGGCTAAAACACGGGAAGCTATTTCGAAAAAATGATTTTCAAAACTAAATGCAAGTCTCCCGCGGTGATATAAGGAATGATTATGATTTGTTTTGTGATATGAGACTGTGAGGCAGTACCTCGGTAGTGATGCTTGCTAATACCATTCAATTATATCACTTGTGTGTTTGTTGCTTTGTTTCCTTGTCATATTATTCATTGTTTACTTTCGTGATGCCTTAATTGCCTTAATTCAGTGTATCTATTCTTGGTATATTTTCTTCATTGTTTCATTTTTGTTGTTTATCATTATCACACTATCATATACCTGTTCAATTTTCTTATTTATTCTAGTAGGGTGTTGACCTGACCTCATCACTACTCTACCAAGGTTAGCACTTATTGGGTACCGTTGTAGTCTACTCATTCTACACTTTTGCACATACTTTTATGCAGATCCAGGTAGCCTTACCAGCCTAGGCATCGGTGAGTAGAGTTTAGATATGGAGACTTCAAGGTATACCTGCCGGCGTCTGCGGGCCTCGGAGTCACCGTCTACCTAGTTCTATTTCATTTTCCCTTTTTATAGATAATGTTGTATGGGGATATTTAGTATATTGTTGTAGGGCTTGGGACATGGTATCACCCGATGTTGGGAGTTTTATTCTGTTGAGTTGCAGAGTTCTTTTATGTTAGTTGTTGAGTTATTTGAAAGTTTTTATCATTTTCTCAGTTAAATTTTGCCTGAATGTTAGGCTTACCTACTCTTAGAGACTACGTTCCATCACGACATCCTACAGAGGAAAATTTGGTCAGTGACAAGTTGGTATCAAAGCCCTAGGTACATAGGTTTTACGTGTCAAAAGCAGGAATAGTAGAATCTCACGGATCGGTACAGAAACTTAGGTATTTATCTTCGAGAGGCTATGGAACTGTTAGGAAACTTCACTTATTTGATCCCTTATCATGCGAATTTCTTGACTTTAGATTTCTAAATCTATGTCTTTCTATTCTCTCATAGATGGTGAGGACATCCACCTCAGGATCCGACGATCAGATATTGTGCCCCCTGATAGAGCCGCGAGAGGACGGGGTTGGGGCCGCGGTCAGGGTCCGGGAGAGGACAAGGAGGGGCATGTAGTGTCGCCAGAGCAGCTGCACGAGCTACGACAGAGGAGCCACCGGTAGCTTCAATTGGGAAGTAGGCACTTGTGGTGCTTGTTGCTACCCCTGCACTTCAAGAGACGCTCGCCCAATTCATGAGCATATTTGGTAATCTAGCTCAGGCGGGGTTGATTCCACTTGTAACGGCAACATCTCAGGCTAGGGTAGGAGCGCAAACTCCAGTGGCCCGTACCCCAGAGCAGTGATTCCATGTTGAGCAGGTCCCATAAGTTATACAAGTGCAGCTGGTTGTCCTAGTTCAGGCCGAGGTTAGGGCATCAACTTCTAAGGAGGAGTAGCTCAGGCTAGAGTGGTACAAAAAATACCATCCTCCTTCTTTCAGTGGCCTAGCTACAGAGGACGCATAAGGCTTTCTGGAAAAGTGCCACTGTATTCTCCATAACATGGGTATAGTGAAGACGAGCGGGGGTTCTTTCACTTCTTTCTAGCTATCGGGACTAGCATACTAGTCTTGGCGGGCTTGGGAGGAGGCCAGCCCAACCGAGGTAGCTTCACTCACATGGGCTCAATTTTTTAGAGATGTTATTGAGATTTTGTTCCCCGAAGCCTTTGGGATACATGGCGCGAGCAGTTTGAGCAGTTGTGCCAGGGTTCTATGATCGTATCAGAGTATGTTCTGAAGTTTAGTGAGTTGTCCAGATATGCACCTGCCTTGGTTTACACAATTAGAGATCGAGTCTGTCGATTTTTCAAGAGGCTCAACTATAGTATTAGATTCAGCATGGCTCGATAGTTGGAGACTGATACTCCATACCAGCAGGTGGTAGAAATCACATAGAGATTGGAGGGTTTGCAAGGCCAGGAGACATGACAGGGAGGCCAAGAGTCCTCGAGATTCTGGTGGATATAGTGGTGTCCACCAGAAAGTTATATGTTGTGATATTGATACGCATGTGGTGGATTAAGGATTGGGGTCGAAATGCATATGGTGAGATAAGGTGGTCTTGAAATGCTTATTGGTAGTAGAGGAACTTCTTTAAGCCACGCGGTGTGATAAGGTTGGCTAAAACACGGGAAGCTATTTCGAAAAAATGATTTTCAAAACTAAATGCAAGGCTCCCGCGGTGATATAAGGAATGATTATGATTTGTTTTGTGATATGAGACTGTGAGGCAGTACCTCGGTAGTGATGCTTGCTAATACCATTCAATTATATCACTTGTGTGTTTGTTGCTTTGTTTCCTTGTAATATTATTCATTGTTTACTTTCGTAATGCCTTAACTGCCTTAATTCAGTGTATCTATTCTTGGTATATTTTCTTCATTGTTTCATTTTTGTTGTTTATCATTATCACACTATCATATACCTGTTCAATTTTCTTATTTATTCTAGTAGGGTGTTGACCTGACCTCATCACTACTCTACCGAGGTTAGCGCTTATTGGGTACCGTTGTAGTCTACTCATTCTACACTTTTGCACATCCTTTTATGCAGATCCAAGTAGCCTTACCAGCCTAGGCACCGGTGAGTAGAGTTTAGTTATGGAGACTTCAAGGTATACCTGCCGGCGTCTGCGGGCCTCGGAGTCACCCTCTACCTAGTTCTATTTCATTTTCCCTTTTTATAGATAATGTTGTATGGGGATATTCAGTATACTGTTGTAGAGCTTGGGACTTGGTATCACCGGATGTTGGGATTTTTATTCTGTTGAGTTGCAGGGTTCTTTTATGTTAGTTGTTGAGTTATTTGAAAGTTTTTATCATTTTCTCAGTTAAATTCTGCCTGAATGTTAGGCTTACCTACTCTTAGAGATTAGGTTCCATCACGACATCGTACAGAAGAAAATTTGGTCAGTGACAAGTTGGTATCAAAGACCTAGGTACATAGGTTTTACATGTCAAAAGCAGGAATAGTAGAATCTCACGGATCGGTACAGAAACTTTTGTATTTATCTTCGAGAGGCTATGGAACTGTTAGGAAACTTCACTTATTTGATCCCTTATCATGCCAATTTCTTGACTTTAGATTTCTAAATCTATGTCTTTCTATTCTCTCATAGATGGTGAGGACATCCACCGCTGGATCCGACGATCAGATATTGTGCCCCCTGATAGAGCCGCGAGAGGCCGGGGCTGGGGCCGCGGTCAGGGTCCGCGAGAGGACAAGGAGGGACATGTAGTGTAGCCAGAGCAGCTGCACGAGCTACGACAGAGGAGCCACAGGTAGCTTCAGTTGGGAGGTAGGCACTTGTGGCGCTTGTTGCTACCCCTGCACTTCAAGAGACGCTCGCCCAATTCTTGAGCATATTTGGTAATCTAGCTCAAGCGGGGTTGATTCCACTTGCAACGGCAACATCTCAGGCTAGGGTAGGAGCTCAAACTCCAGCGGCCCGTATCCCAGAGCAGTGATTCCATGTTGAGCAGGTCCCATAGGTTATACAAGTGCAGCTGGTTGTCCCAGTTCAGGCCGAGGTTAGGGCATCAACTTCTAAGGAGGAGTAGCTCAGGCTCGAGTGGCACAAAAAATACCATCCTCCTTCTTTCAGTGGCCTAGCTACAGAGGATGCACAAGGCTTTCTAGAAAAGTGCCACTGTATTCTCCATAACATGGGTATAGTGAAGACGAGCGGGGGTTCTTTCACTTCTTTCTAGCTATTGGAACTAGCGTACTAGTCTTGGTGGGATTGGGAGGAGGCTAGCCCAACCGAGGCAGCTTCACTCACATGGGCTTAATTTTTTGTGATTTAATTGAGATTTTGTTCCCCGGAGCCTTTGGGATACATGGTGCGAGCAGTTTGAGCAGTTGTGCCAGGGTTCTACGATCGTATCAGAGTATGTTCTGAAGTTTAGTGAGTTGTCCAGATATGCTCCTGCATTGGTTTACACAATTAGAGATCGAGTCTGTCGATTTTTCAAGAGGCTCAACTATGGTATTAGATTTAGCATGGCTCGATAGTTGGAGACTGATACTCCACACCAGCAGGTGGTAGAAATCACATGGAGATTGGAGGGTTTGCAAGGCCAGGAGACATGACAGGGAGGCCAAGAGTCCTCGAGATTCTGGTGGATATAGTGGTGTCCACCAGAAAGTTATATGTTGTGATATTGATACGCATGTGGTGGATTAAGGATTGGGGTCGAAATGCATATGGTGAGATAAGGTGGTCTTGATATGCTTGTTGGTAGTAGAGGAACTTCTTTAAGCCACGCGGTGTGATAAGGTGTGCTAAAACACGGGAAGCTATTTCGAAAAAATGATTTTCAAAACTAAATGCAAGGCTCCCGCGGTGATATAAGGAATGATTATGATATGTTTTGTGATATGAGACTATTAGGCAGTACCTCGGTAGTGATGCTTGCTAATACCATTCAATTATATCACTTGTGTTTTGGTTACTTTGTTTCCTTGGCATATTATTCATTGTTTACTTTCGTGATGCCTTAATTGCCTTAATTCAGTGCATCTATTCTTGGTATATTTTCTTCATTGTTTCATTTTTGTTGTTTATCATTATCACACTATCATATACCTGTTCAAATTTCTTATTTATTATAGTAGGGTGTGGACCTGACCTCATCGATACTCTACCGAGGTTAGCACTTATTGGGTACCGGTGTAGTCTACTCATTCTACACTTTTGCACATCCTTTTATGCAGATCCAGGTAGCCTTACCAGCCTAGGCACCGGTGATTAGAGTTTAGATATGGAGACTTCAAGGTATACCTGCCGGCGTCTGCGGGCCTCGGAGTCACCCTCTACCTAGTTCTATTTCATTTTCCCTTTTTATAGATATTGTTGTATGGGGATATTTAGTATACTGTTGTAGAGCTTGGGACTTGGTATCACCCGATGTTGGGAGTTTTATTCTGTTGAGTTGCAGAGTTCTTTTATGTTAGTTGTTGAGTTATTTGAAAGTTTTTATCATTTTCTCAGTTAAATTCTGCCTGAATGTTAGGCTTACCTACTCTTAGAGACTAGGTTCCATCACGACATCGTACAGAGGAAAATTTGGTCAGTGACAAGTTGGTATCAAAGCCCTAGGTACATAGGTTTTACGTGTCAAAAGCAGGAATAGTAGAATCTCACGGATCGATACAGAAACTTTTGAATTTATCTTCGAGAGGCTATGGAACTGTTAGGAAACTTCACTTATTTGATCCCTTATCATGCGAATTTCTTGACTTTAGATTTCTGAATCTATGTCTTTCTATTCTCTCATAGATGGTGAGAACATCCACCACTGGATCCGACGATCAGATATTGTGGCCCTTGATAGAGCCGCGAGAGACCGGGGCTGGGGCCGCGGTCAGGGTCCGGGACAGGACAAGGAGGGGCATGTAGTGTAGCCAGAGCAGCTGCACGAACTACGACAGAGGAGCCACCGGTAGCTTCAGTTGGGAGGTGGGCACTTGTGGCGCTTGTTGCTACCCCTGCACTTCAAGGGACGCTCGCCCAATTCTTGAGCATATTTGGTAATCTAGCTCAGGCGGGGTTGATTCCACTTGCAACGGCAACATCTCAGGCTAGGGTAGGAGCTCAAACTCCAGCGGCCCGTACCCTAGAGCAGTTATTCCATGATGAGCAGGTCCCACAGGTTATAGAAGTGCAGCTGGTTGTCCCAGTTCAGGCCGAGGTTAGGGCATCAACTTCTAAGGAGGAGTAGCTCAGGCTCGAGTAGTACTAAAAATACCATCCTCCTTCTTTCAGTGGCCTAGATACAGAGGACGCACAAGGCTTTCTGGAAAAGTGCCACTGTATTCTCCATAACATGGGTATAGTGAAGACGAGCGGGGGTTCTTTAACTTCTTTCTTGCTATCAGGACTAGCGTACTAGTCTTGGTGTGATTGGGAGGAGGCTAGCAAAACCGAGGCAGCTTCATTCACATGGGCTTAATTTTTTTAGATTTAATTGAGATTTTGTTCCCCGGAGCCTTTGGGATACATGGCGCGAGCAGTTTGAGCAGTTGTGCCAGGGTTCTATGATCGTATCAGAGTATGTTCTGAAGTTTAGTGAGTTGTCCAGATATGCACCTGCCTTGGTTTACACAATTAGAGATCTAGTCCGTCGATTTATCAAGAGGCTCAACTATGGTATTAGATTCAGCATGGCTCGATAGTTGGAGACTGATACTCCATACCAGCAGGTGGTAGAAATCACATGGAGATTGGAGGGTTGGCAAGGCCAGGAGACATGACAGGGAGGCCAAGAGTCCTCGAGATTCTGGTGGATATAGTGGTGTCCACCAGAAAGTTATATGTTGTGATATTGTTAGACATGTGGTGGATTAAGGATTGGGTTCGAAATGCATGTGGTGAGATAAGGTGCTCCTAATATGCTTGTTGGTAGTAGAGGAACTACTTGAAGCCACGTGTTATGATAAGGTGGGCTAAAACACGGGAATCTATTTCGAAAAAATGATTTTCAAAACTAAATGCAAGGCTCCCGCGGTGACATAAGGAATGATTATGATTTGTTTTGTGATATGAGACTGTGAGGCAGTACCTCAGTACTGATGCTTGCTAATACAGTTTAATTATATCAATTGTGTTTTGGTTGCTTTGTTTCCTTAGCATATTATTCATTGTTTACTTTCGTGATGCCTTAATTCAGTGTATCTATTCTTGGTATATTTTCTTCATTGTTTCATTTTTGTTGTTTATCATTATCACACTATCATATACCTATTCAATTTTATTATTTATTATAGTAGGGTGTTGACCTGACCTCATCACTACTCTACCGAGGTTAGCACTTATTGGGTACTGTTGTAGTCTACTCACTCTACACTTTTGCACATCCTTTTATGCAGATCCAGGTAGCCTTACCATCCTAGGCACCGGTGATTAAAGTTTAGATATGGAGACTTCAAGGTATACCTGCCGACGTCTGCGGGCCTCGGAGTCACCTTCTACCTAGTTCTATTTCATTTTCTCTTTTTATAGATAATGTTGTATGGGGATATTTAGTATACTATTGTAGAGCTTGGGACTTGGTATCACCGGATGTTGGGAGTTTTATTCTGTTGAGTTGCAGAGTTCTTTTATGTTAGTTGTTGAGTTATTTGAAAGTTTTTATCATTTTCTCAGTTAAATTCTGCCTGAATGTTAGGCTTACCTACTCTTAGAGACTAGGTTCCATCACGACATCGTACAGAGGAAAATTTGGTCAGTGACAAGTTGGTATCAAAGCCCTAGGTACATATGTTTTACGTGTCAAAAGCAGGAATAGTAGAATCTCACGGATCGGTACAGAAACTTTTGTATTTATCTTCGAGAGGCTATGGAACTGTTAGGAAACTTCACTTATTTGATCCCTTATCATGCGAATTTGTTGACTTTAGATTTCTCAATCTATGTCTTTCTATTCTCTCATAGATGGTGAGGACATCCACCGCTGGATCCGACGATCAGATATTGTGCCCCCTGATAGAGCCGTGATAGGCCGGGGCTGGGGCCACGGTCAGGGTCCGGGAGAGGACAAGGAGGGGCATGTAGTGTAGCCAGAGCAGCTGCATGAGCTACGATAGAGGAGCCACCGGTAGCTTCAGTTGGGAGGTAGGCACTTGTGGCGCTTGTTGCTAACCCTGCACTTCAAGAGACGCTCGCCCAATTCTTGAGCATATTTGGTAATCTAGCTCAGGCGGGGTTGATTCCACTTGCAACGGCAACATCTCAGGCTAGGGTAGGAGCTCAAACTCCAGCGGCCCGTACCCCAGAGCAGTGATTCCATGTTGAGCAGGTCCCATAGGTTATACAAGTGCAGCTGGTTGTCCCAGTTCAGGCCGAGGTTAGGGCATCAACTTCTAAGGAGGAGTAGCTCAGGCTCGAGTGGTACAAAAAAGACCATCCTCCTTCTTTCAGTGGCCTAGCTACAGAGGACGCACAAGGCTTTCTGGAAAAATGCCACTGTATTCTCCATAACATGGGTATAGTGAAGACGAGCGGGGGTTCTATCACTTCTTTCTACCTATCAGGACTAGCGTACTAGTCTTGGTGGGATTGGGAGGAGGCTAGCCCAACTGAGGCAGCTTCACTCACATGGGCTCAATTTTTTGAGATTTAATTGAGATTTTGTTCCCCGAAGCCTTTGGGATACATGGCGCGAGCAGTTTGAGCAGTTGTGCCAGGGTTCTATGATCGTATTAGAGTATGTTCTGAAGTTTAGTGAGTTGTCCAGATATGCACCTGCCTTGGTTTACACAATTAGAGATCGAGTCCGTCGATTTATCAAGAGGCTCAACTATGGTATTAGATTCAGCATGGCTCGATAGTTGGAGACTGATACTCCACACCAGCAGGTGGTAGAAATCACATGGAGATTGGAGGGTTTGCAAGGCCAGGAGACATGACAGGGAGGCCAAGAGTCCTCGAGATTCTGGTGGATATAGTGGTGTCCACCAGAAAGTTATATGTTGTGATATTGATACACATGTGGTGGATTAAGGATTGGGGTCGAAATGCATGTGGTGAGATAAGGTGGTCTTGATATGCTTGTTGGTAGTAGAGGAACTACTTGAAGCCACGTGGTGTGATAAGGTGGGCTAAAACACGGGAAGCTATTTCGAAAAAATGATTTTCAAAACTAAATGCAAGGCTCCCGCGGTGATATAAGGAATGATTATGATTTGTTTTGTGATATGAGACTGTGAGGCAGTACCTCGGTAGTGATGCTTGCTAATACAATTCAATTATATCACTTGTGTTTTGGTTGCTTTGTTTCCTTGGCATATTATTCATTGTTTACTTTCGTGATGCCTTAATTCAGTGTATCTATTCTTGGTATATTTTCTTCATTGTTTCATTTTTGTTGTTTATCATTATCACACTATCATATACCTGTTCAATTTTCTTATTTATTATAGTAGGGTGTTGACCTGACCTCATCACTACTCTACCGAGGTTAGCACTTATTGGGTACCGTTGTAGTCTAGTCATTCTACACTTTTGCACATCCTTTTATGCAGATCCAGGTAGCCTTACCAGCCTAGGCACCGGTGATTAGAGTTTAGATATGGAGACTTCAAGGTATACCTGCCGGCGTCTGCGGGCCTCGGAGTCACCCTCTACCTAGTTCTATTTCATTTTCCCTTTTTATAGATAATGTTGTATGGGGATATTAAGTATACTGTTGTAGAGCTTGGGACTTGGTATCACCGGATGTTGGGAGTTTTATTCTGTTGAGTTGCAGAGTTCTTTTATGTTAGTTGTTGAGTTATTTGAAAGTTTTTATCATTTTCTCAGTTAAATTCTGCCTGAATGTTAGGCTTACCTACTCTTAGAGACTAGGTTCCATCACGACATCCTATAGAGGAAAATTTGGTCAGTGACAAGTTGGTATCAAAGCCCTAGGTACATAGGTTTTACTTGTCAAAAGCAAGAATAGTAGAATCTCACAGATCGGTACAGAAACTTTTGTATTTATCTTCGAGAGGCTATGGAACTGTTAGGAAACTTCACTTATTTGATCCCTTATCATGCGAATTTCTTGACTTTAGATTTCTAAATCTATGTCTTTCTATTCTCTCATAGATGGTGAGGACATCCACCGCTGGATCCGACGATCAGATATTGTGCCCCCAGATAGAGCCGCGAGAGGCCGGGGCTGGGGCCGCGGTCAGGGTCCGGGAGAGGACAAGGAGGGGCATGTAGTGTAGCCAGAGCAGCTGCACGAGCTACGACAGAGGAGCCACCGGTAGCTTCAGTTGGGAGGTAGGCACTTGTGGCGCTTGTTGCTACCCCTGCACTTCAAGAGACGCTCGCCCAATTCTTGAGCATATTTTGTAATCTAGTTCAGGCGGGGTTGATTCCACTTGCAACAGCAACATCTCAGGCTAGGGTAGGAGCTCAAACTCCAGCGGCCTGTACCCCAGAGCAGTGATTCCATGTTGAGCAGGTCCCATAGGTTATACAAGTGCAGCTGGTTGTCCCAGTTCAGGCCGAGGTTAGGGCATCAACTTCTAAGGAGGAGTAGCTCAGGCTCGAGTGGTACAAAAAATACCATCCTCCTTCTTTCAGTGGCCTAGCTACAGAGGACGCACAAGGCTTTCTGGAAAAGTGCCACTGTATTCTCCATAACATGGGTATAGTGAAGACGAGCGGGGGTTCTTTCACTTCTTTCTAGCTATCGGGACTAGCGTACTAGTCTTGGTGGGATTGGGAGGAGGCTAGCCCAACCGAGGCAGCTTCACTCACATGGGCTCAATTTTTTGAGATTTAATTGAGATTTTGTTCCCCGGAGCCTTTGGGATACATGGCGCGAGCAGTTTGAGCAGTTGTGCCAGGGTTCTATGATCGTATCAGAGTATGTTCTGAAGTTTAGTGAGTTGTCCAGATATGCACCTGCCTTGGTTTACACAATTAGAGATCGAGTCCGTCGATTTATCAAGAGGCTCAACTATGGTATTAGATTCAGCATGGCTCGATAGTTGGAGACTGATACTCCATACCAGCAGGTGGTAGAAATCACATGGAGATTGGAGGGTTTGCAAGGCTAGGAGACATGACAGGGAGGCCAAGAGTCCTCGAGATTCTGGTGGATATAGTGGTGTCCACCAGAAAGTTATATGTTGTGATATTGATACACATGTGGTGGATTAAGGATTGGGGTCGAAATGCATGTGGTGAGATAAGGTGGTCTTGATATGCTTGTTGGTAGTAGAGGAACTACTTGAAGCCACGTGGTGTGATAAGGTGGGCTAAAACACGGGAAGCTATTTCGAAAAAATGATTTTCAAAACTAAATGCAAGGCTCCCGCGGTGGTATAAGGAATGATTATGATTTGTTTTGTGATATGAGACTGTGAGGCAGTACCTCGGTAGTGATGCTTGCTAATACAATTCAATTATATCACTTGTGTTTTGGTTGCTTTGTTTCCTTGTCATATTATTCATTGTTTACTTTCGTGATGCCTTAATTGCCTTAATTCAGTGTATCTATTCTTGATATATTTTCTTCATTGTTTCATTTTTGTTGTTTATCATTATCACACTATCATATACCTGTTCAATTTTCTTATTTATTCTAGTAGGGTGTTGACCTGACCTCATCACTACTCTACCGAGGTTAGCACTTATTGGGTACCGTTGTAGTCTACTCATTCTACACTTTTGCACATCCTTTTATGCAGATCCAGGTAGCCTTACCAGCCTAGGCACCGGTGAGTAGAGTTTAGATATGGAGACTTCAAGGTATACCTGCCGGCGTCTGCGGGCCTCGGAGTCACCCTCTACCTAGTTCTATTTCATTTTCCCATTTTATAGATAATGTTGTATGGGGATATTTAGTATACTGTTGTAGAGCTTGGGACTTGGAATCACCGGATGTTGGGAGTTTTATTCTGTTGAGTTGCAGAGTTCTTTTATGTTAGTTGTTGAGTTATTTGAAAGTTTTAATCATTTTCTCACTTAAATTCTGCCTGAATGTTAGGCTTACCTACTCTTAGAGACTAAGTTCCATCACGACATCCTACAGAGGAAAATTTGGTCAGTGACAAGTTGGTATCAAAGCCCTAGGTACATAGGTTTTACGTGTCAAAAGCAAGAATAGTAGAATCTCACGGATCGGTACAGAAACTTTTGTATTTATCTTCGAGAGGCTATGGAACTGTTAGGAAACTTCACTTATTTGATCCCTTATCATGCGGATTTCTTGACTTTAGATTTCTAAATCTATGTCTTTCTATTCTCTCATAGATGGTGAGGACATCCACCGCTAGATCCGACGATCAGATATTGTGCCCCCTGATAGAGCCGCGAGAGGCCGGGGCTGGGGCCGCGGTCAGGGTCCGGGAGAGGACAAGGAGGGGCATGTAGTGTAGCCAGAGCAGCTGCACGAGCTACGACAGAGGAGCCACCGGTAGCTTCAGTTGGGAGGTAGGCACTTGTGGCGCTTGTTGCTACCCCTGCACTTCAAGAGACGCTCGCCCAATTCTTGAGCATATTTGGTAATCTAGCTCAGGCGGGGTTGATTCCACTTGCAACGGCAACATCTCAGGCTAGGGTAGGAGCGCAAACTCCAGCGGCCCGTACCGCAGAGCAGTGATTCCATGTTGAGCAGGTCCCATAGGTTATACAAGTGCAGCTGGTTGTCCTAGTTCAGGCCGAGGTTAGGGCATCAACTTCTAAGGAGGAGTAGCTCAGGCTCGAGTGGTACAAAAAATACCATCCTCCTTCTTTCAGTGGCCTAGCTACAGAGGACGCACAAGGCTTTCTGGAAAAGTGCCACTGTATTCTCCATAACATGGGTATAGTGAAGACGAGCGGGGGTTCTTTCACTTCTTTCTAGCTATCGGGACTAGCGTACTAGTCTTGGCGGGATTGGGAGGAGGCTAGCCCAACCGAGGCAGCTTCACTCACATGGGCTCAATTTTTTGAGATTTAATTGAGATTTTGTTCCCCGAAGCCTTTGGGATACATGGCGCGAGCAGTTTGAGCAGTTGTGCCAGGGTTCTATGATCGTATCAGAGTATGTTCTGAAGTTTAGTGAGTTGTCCAGATATGCACCTGCCTTGGTTTACACAATTAGAGATCGAGTCCGTCGATTTATCAAGAGGCTCAACTATGGTATTAGATTCAGCATGGCTCGATAGTTGGAGACTGATACTCCATACCAGCAGGTGGTAGAAATCACATGGAGATTGGAGGGTTTGCAAGGCCAGGAGACATGACAGGGAGGCCAAGAGTCCTCGAGATTCTGGTGGATATAGTGGTGTCCACCAGAAAGTTATATGTTGTGATATTGATACGCATGTGGTGGATTAAGGATTGGGGTCGAAATGCATGCGGTGAGATAAGGTGGTCTTGATATGCTTGCTGGTAGTAGAGGAACTACTTGAAGCCACGTGGTGTGATAAGGTGGGCTAAAACACGGGAAGCTATTTCGAAAAAATGATTTTCAAAACTAAATGCAAGGCTCCCGCGGTGATATAAGGAATGATTATGATTTGTTTTGTGATATGAGACTGTGAGGCAGTACCTCGGTAGTGATGCTTGCTAATACCATTCAATTATATCACTTGTGTGTTTGTTGCTTTGTTTCCTTGTCATATTATTCATTGTTTACTTTCGTGATGCCTTAATTGCCTTAATTCAGTGTATCTATTCTTGGTATATTTTCTTCATTGTTTCATTTTTGTTGTTTATCATTATCACACTATCATATACCTGTTCAATTTTCTTATTTATTCTAGTAGGGTGTTGACCTGACCTCATCACTACTCTACCGAGGTTAGCACTTATTGGGTACCGTTGTAGTCTACTCATTCTACACTTTTGCACATCCTTTTATGCAGATCCAGGTAGCCTTACCAGCCTAGGCACCGGTGAGTAGAGTTTAGATATGGAGACTTCAAGGTATACCTGCTGGCGTCTGCGGGCCTCGGAGTCACCCTCTACCTAGTTCTATTTCATTTTCCCTTTTTATAGATAATGTTGTATGGGGATATTTAGTATACTGTTGTAGAGCTTGGGACTTGGTATCACCGGATGTTGGGAGTTTTATTCTGTTGAGTTGCAGAGTTCTTTTATGTTAGTTGTTGAGTTATTTGAAAGTTTTTATCATTTTCTCAGTTAAATTCTGCCTGAATGTTAGGCTTACCTACTCTTAGAGACTAGGTTCCATCACGACATCCTACAGAGGAAAATTTGGTCAGTGACAAGTTGGTATCAGATTCCTAGGTACATAGGTTTTACCTGTCAAAAGCAAGATTAGTAGAATCTCATGGATCGGTATAGAAACTTTTGTACTTATCTTCGAAAGGCTATGGAACATTTAGTAAACTTCACTTATTTGATCCCTTATCATGCGAATTTGTTGACTTTAGATTTCTAAATCTATGTCTTTCTATTCTCTCACAGATGGTGAGTACATGCACCGGTGGATCCGACGATCAGATACCTGCGCCCCCTGATAGAGCCGTGAGAGGCCGGGGCTGGGGCCGAGGTCTGGGTCCGGTAGAGGACAAGGAGGGGCATGTAGTATAGCCAAAGCAGCTGCACGAGCTACGACAGAGGAGCCACCGGTAGCTCTAGTTGGGAGGTAGGCACTTGCGGCGCTTGTTGCTACCCCTGCACTTCAAGAGACGCTCGCCCAGTTCTTGAGCATATTTGGTAATCTAGCTCAGGCGGGGTTGATTCCACTTGCAACGGCAACATCTCAGGCTAGGGTAGGAGCGCAAACTCCAGCGGCCCGTACCCCAGAGCAGTGATTCCATGTTGAGCAGGTCCCATAGGTTATACAAGTGCAGCTGGTTGTCCTAGTTCAGGCCGAGGTTAGGGCATCAACTTCTAAGGAGGAGTAGCTCAGGCTCGAGTGGTACAAAAAATACCATCCTCCTTCTTTCAGTGGCCTAGCTACAGAGGACGCACAAGGCTTTCTGGAAAAGTGCCACTGTATTCTCCATAACATGGGTATAGTGAAGACGAGCGGGGGTTCTTTCACTTCTTTCTAGCTATCGGGACTAGCGTACTAGTCTTGGTGGGATTGGGAGGAGGCTAGCCCAACCGAGGCAGCTTCACTCACATGGGCTCAATTGTTTGAGATTTAATTGAGATTTTGTTCCCCGGAGCCTTTGGGATACATGGCGCGAGCAGTTTGAGCAGTTGTGCCAGGGTTCTATGATCGTATCAGAGTATGTTCTGAAGTTTAGTGAGTTGTCCAGATATGCACCTGCCTTGGTTTACACAATTAGAGATCGAGTCCGTCGATTTATCAAGAGGCTCAACTATGGTATTAGATTCAGCATGGCTCGATAGTTGGAGACTGATACTCCATACCAGCAGGTGGTAGAAATCACATGGAGATTGGAGGGTTTGCAAGGCCAGGAGACATGACAGGGAGGCCAAGAGTCCTCGAGATTCTGGTGGATATAGTGGTGTCCACCAGAAAGTTATATGTTGTGATATTGATACGCATGTGGTGGATTAAGGATTGGGGTCGAAATGCATGTGGTGAGATAATGTGGTCTTGATATGCTTGTTGGTAGTAGAGGAACTACTTGAAGCCATGTGGTGTGATAAGGTGGGCTAAAACACGGGAAGCTATTTTGAAAAAATGATTTTCAAAACTAAATGCAAGGCTCCCGCGGTGATATAAGGAATGATTATGATTTGTTTTGTGATATGAGACTGTGAGGCTGTACCTCGGTAGTGATGCTTGCTAATACCATTCAATTATATCACTTGTGTGTTTGTTGCTTTGTTTCCTTGTCATATTATTCATTGTTTACTTTCGTGATGCCTTAATTGCCTTAATTTAGTGTATCTATTCTTGGTATATTTTCTTCATTGTTTCAGTTTTGTTGTTTATCATTATCACACTATCATATACCTGTTCAATTTTCTTATTTATTCTAGTAGGGTGTTGACCTGACCTCATCACTACTCTACCGAGGTTAGCACTTATTGGGTACCGTTGTAGTCTACTCATTCTACACTTTTGCACATCCTTTTATGCAGATCCAGGTAGCCTTACCAGCCTAGGCACCGGTGAGTAGAGTTTAGATATGGAGACTTCAAGGTATACCTGCCGGCGTCTGCGGGCCTCGGAGTCACCCTCTACCTAGTTCTATTTCATTTTCCCTTTTTATAGATAATGTTGTATGGGGATATTTAGTATACTGTTGTAGAGCTTGGGACTTGGTATCACCGGATGTTGGGAGTTTTATTCTGTTGAGTTGCAGAGTTCTTTTATGTTAGTTGTTGAGTTATTTGAAAGTTTTTATCATTTTCTCAGTTAAATTATGCCTGAATGTTAGGCTTACCTTCTCTTAGAGACTAGGTTCCATCACGACATCCTACAGAGGAAAATTTGGTCAGTGACAAGTTGGTATCAAAGCCCTAGGTACATAGGTTTTACGTGTCAAAAGCAGGAATAGTAGAATCTCACGGATCGGTACAGAAACTTTTGTATTTATCTTCGAGAGGCTATGGAACTGTTAGGAAACTTCACTTATTTGATCCCTTATCATGCGAATTTCTTGACTTTAGATTTCTAAATCTATGTCTTTCTATTCTCTCATAGATGGTGAGGACATCCACCGCTGGATCCGACGATCAGATATTGTGCCCCCTGATAGAGCCGCGAGAGGCTGGGGCTGGGGCCGCGGTCAGGGTCCGGGAGAGGACAAGGAGGGGCATGTAGTGTAGCCAGAGCAGCTGCACGAGCTACGACAGAGGAGCCACCGGTAGCTTCAGTTGGGAGGTAGGCACTTGTGGTGCTTGTTGCTACCCCTGCACTTCAAGAGACGCTCGCCCAATTCTTGAGCATATTTGGTAATCTAGCTCAGGCGGGGTTGATTCCACTTGCAACGGCAACATCTCAGGCTAGGGTAGGAGCGCAAACTCCAGCGGCCCATACCCCAGAGCAGTGATTCCATGTTGAGCAGGTCCCATAGGTTATACAAGTGCAGCTGGTTGTCCTAGTTCAGGCCGAGGTTAGGGCATCAACTTCTAAGGAGGAGTAGCTCAGGCTCGAGTGGTACAAAAAATACCATCCTCCTTCTTTCAGTGGCCTAGCTACAGAGGACGCATAAGGCTTTCTGGAAAAGTGCCATTGTATTCTCCATAACATGGGTATAGTGAAGACGAGCGGGGGTTCTTTCACTTCTTTCTAGCTATCGGGACTAGCATACTAGTCTTGGTGGGCTTGGGAGGAGGCTAGCCCAACCGAGGCAGCTTCACTCACATGGGCTCAATTTTTAGAGATGTTATTGAGATTTTGTTCCCCGAAGCCTTTGGGATACATGGCTTGAGCAGTTTGAGCAGTTGTGCCAGGGTTCTATGATCGTATCAGAGTATGTTCTGAAGTTTAGTGAGTTGTCCAGATATGCACCTGCCTTGGTTTACACAATTAGAGATCGAGTCCGTCGATTTATCAAGAGGCTCAACTATGGTATTAGATTCAGCATGGCTCGATAGTTGGAGACTGATACTCCATACCAGCAGGTGGTAGAAATCACATGGAGATTGGAGGGTTTGCAAGGCCAGGAGACATGACAGGGAGGCCAAGAGTCCTCGAGATTCTGGTGGATATAGTGGTGTCCACCAGAAAGTTATATGTTGTGATATTGATACGCATGTGGTGGATTAAGGATTGGGGTCGAAATGCATGTGGTGAGATAAGGTGGTCTTGATATGCTTGTTGGTAGTAGAGGAACTACTTGAAGCCACGCGGTGTGATAAGGTGGGCTAAAACACGGGAAGCTATTTCGAAAAAATGATTTTCAAAACTAAATGCAAGGCTCCCGCGGTGATATAAGGAATGATTATGATTTGTTTTGTGATATGAGACTGTGAGGCAGTACCTCGGTAGTGATGCTTGCTAATACCATTCAATTATATCACTTGTGTGTTTGGTTGCTTTGTTTCCTTGGCATATTATTCATTGTTTACTTTCGTGATGCCTTAATTGCCTTAATTCAGTGTATCTATTCTTGGTATATTTTCTTCATTGTTTCATTTTTGTTGTTTATCATTATCACACTATCATATACCTGTTCAATTTTCTTATTTATTATAGTAGGGTGTTGACCTGACCTCATCACTACTCTACCGAGGTTAGCACTTATTGGGTACCGTTGTAGTCTACTCATTCTACACTTTTGCACATCCTTTTATGCAGATCCAGGTAGCCTTACCAGCCTAGGCACCGGTGATTAGAGTTTAGATATGGAGACTTCAAGGTATACCTGCCGGCGTCTGCGGGCCTCGGAGTCACCCTCTACCTAGTTCTATTTCATTTTCCCTTTTTATAGATAATGTTGTATGGGGATATTTAGTATACTGTTGTAGAGCTTGGGACTTGGTATCACCGGATGTTGGGAGTTTTATTCTGTTGAGTTGCAGAGTTCTTTTATGTTAGTTGTTGAGTTATTTGAAAGTTTTTATCATTTTCTCAGTTAAATTCTGCCTGAATGTTAGGCTTACCTACTCTTAGAGACTAGGTTCCATCACGACATCCTACAGAGGAAAATTTGGTCAGTGACAAGTTGGTATCAAAGCCCTAGGTACATAGGTTTTACGTGTCAAAAGCAGGAATAGTAGAATCTCACGGATCGGTACAGAAACTTTTGTATTTATCTTTGAGAGGCTATGGAACTGTTAGGAAACTTCACTTATTTGATCCCTTATCAGGCGAATTTCTTGACTTTAGATTTCTAAATCTATGTCTTTCTATTCTCTCAGAGATGGTGAGGACATCCACCGCTGGATCCGACGGTCAGATATTGTGCCCCCTGATAGAGCCGCGAGAGGCCGGGGCTGGGGCCGCGGTCAGGGTCCGGGAGAGGACAAGGAGGGGCATGTAGTGTAGCCAGAGCAGCTGCACGAGCTACGATAGAGGAGCCACCGGTAGCTTCAGTTGGGAGGTAGGCACTTGTGGTGCAAGGCTCCCGCGGTGACATAAAGAATGATTATGATTTGTTTTGTGATATGAGACTGTGAGGCAGTACCTCGGTAGTGATGCTTGCTAATACCATTCAATTATATCACTTGTGTGTTTGTTGCTTTGTTTCCTTGTCATATTATTCATTGTTTTCTTTCGTGATGCCTTAATTCAGTGTATCTATTCTTGGTATATTTTCTTCATTGTTTTATTTTTGTTGTTTATCATTATCACACTATCATATACCTGTTCAATTTTCTTATTTATTCTATTAGGGTGTTGACCTGACCTCATCACTACTCTACCGAGGTTAGCACTTATTAGGTACCGTTGTAGTCTACTCATTCTACACTTTTGCACATCCTTTTATGCAGATCCAGGTAGCCTTACCAGCCTAGGCACCGGTGAGTAGAGTTTAGATATGGAGACTTCAAGGTATACCTGCCGGCGTCTGCGGGCCTCGGAGTCACCCTCTACCTAGTTCTATTTCATTTTCCCTTTTTATAGATAATGTTGTATGGGGATATTTAGTATACTGTTGTAGAGCTTGGGACTTGGTATCACCGGATGTTGGGAGTTTTATTCTGTTGAGTTGAAGAGTTCTTTTATGTTAGTTGTTGAGTTATTTGAAAGTTTTTATCATTTTCTCAGTTAAATTCTGCCTGAATGTTAGGCTTACCTACTCTTAGAGACTAGGTTCCATCACGACATCCTACAGAGGAAAATTTGGTCAGTGACAAGTTGGTATCAAAGCCCTAGGTACATAGGTTTTACGTGTCAAAAGCAGGAATAGTAGAATCTCACGGATCGGTACAGAAACTTTTGTATTTATCTTCGAGAGGCTATGGAACTGTTAGGAAACTTCACTTATTTGATCCCTTATCATGCGAATTTCTTGACGTTAGATTTCTAAATCTATGTCTTTCTATTCTCTCATAGATGGGGAGGACATCCACCGCTGGATCCGACGATCAGATATTGTGCCCCCTGATAGAGCCGCGAGAGGCCGGGGCTGGGGCCGCGGTCAGGGTCCGGGAGAGGACAAGGAGGGTCATGTAGTGTAGCCAGAGCAGCTGCACGAGCTACGACAGAGGAGCCACCGGTAGCTTCAGTTTGGAGGTAGGCACTTGTGGCGCTTGTTGCTACCCCTGCACTTCAAGAGACGCTCGCCCAATTCTTGAGCATATTTGGTAATCTAGCTCAGGCGGGGTTGATTCCACTTGCAACGGCAACATCTCAGGCTAGGGTAGGAGCTCAAACTCCAGCGGCCCGTACCCCAGAGCAGTGATTCCATGTTGAGCAGGTCCCATAGGTTATACAAGTGCAGCTGGTTGTCCCAGTTCAGGCCGAGGTTAGGGCATCAACTTCTAATGAGGAGTAGCTCAGGCTCGAGTGGTACAAAAAATACCATCCTCCTTCTTTCAGTGGCCTAGCTACAGAGGACGCACAAGGCTTTCTGGAAAAGTGCCACTGTATTCTCCATAACATGGGTATAGTGAAGACGAGCGGGGGTTCTTTCACTTCTTTCTAGTTATCGGGACTAGCGTACTAGTCTTGGTGGGATTGGGAGGAGGCTAGCCCAACCGAGGCAGCTTCACTCACATGGGCTCAATTTTTTGAGATTTAATTGAGATTTTGTTCCCCGGAGCCTTTGGGATACATGGCGCAAGCAGTACATGGCGCAAGCAGTTTGAGTAGTTGTGCCAGGGTTCTATGATCGTATCAGAGTATGTTCTGAAGTTTAGTGAGTTGTCCAGATATGCACCTGCCTTGGTTTACACAATTAGAGATCGAGTCCGTCGATTTATCAAGAGGCTCAACTATGGTATTAGATTCAGCATGGCTCGATAGTTGGAGACTGATACTCCATACCAGCAGGTGGTAGAAATCACATGGATATTGGAGGGTTTGCAAGGCCAGGAGACATGACAGGGAGGCCAAGAGTCCTCGAGATTCTGGTGGATATAGTGGTGTCCACCAGAAAGTTATATGTTGTGATATTGATACGCATGTAGTGGATTAAGGATTGGGGTCAAAATGCATATGGTGAGATAAGGTGGTCTTGATATGCTTGTTGGTAGTAGAGGAACTACTTGAAGCCACACGGTGTGATAAGGTGGGCTAAAACACGGGAAGCTATTTCGAAAAAATGATTTTCAAAACTAAATGCAAGGCTCCCGCAGTGATATAAGGAATGATTATGATTTGTTTTGTGATATGAGACTGTGAGGCAGTACCTCGGTAGTGATGCTTGCTAATACCATTCAATTATATCACTTGTGTGTTTGTTGCTTTGTTTCCTTGTCATATTATTCATTGTTTACTTTCGTGATGCCTTAATTGCCTTAATTCAGTGTATCTATTCTTGGTATATTTTCTTCATTGTTTCATTTTTGTTGTTTATCATTATCACACTATCATATACCTGTTCAATTTTCTTATTTATTCTAGTAGGGTGTTGACCTGACCTCATCACTACTCTACCGAGGTTAGCACTTATTGGGTACCGTTGTAGTCTACTCATTCTACACTTTTGCACATCCTTTTATGCAGATCCAGGTAGCCTTACCAGCCTAGGCACCGGTGAGTAGAGTTTAGATATGGAGACTTCAAGGTATACCTGCCGGCGTCTGCGGGCCTCGGAGTCACCCTCTACTTAGTTCTATTTCATTTTCCCTTTTTATAGATAATGTTGTATGGGGATATTTAGTATACTGTTGTAGAGCTTGGGACTTGGTATCACCGGATGTTGGGAGTTTTATTCTGTTGAGTTGCAGAGTTCTTTTATGTTAGTTGTTGAGTTATTTGAAAGTTTTTATCATTTTCTCAGTTAAATTCTGCCTGAATGTTAGGCTTACCTACTCTTAGAGACTAGGTTCCATCACGACATCCTACAGAGGAAAATTTGGTCAGTGACAAGTTGGTATCAAAGCCCTAGGTACATAGGTTTTACGTGTCAAAAGCAGGAATAGTAGAATCTCACGGATCGGTACAGAAACTTTTGTATTTATCTTCGAGAGGCTATGGAACTGTTAGGAAACTTCACTTATTTGATCCCTTATCATGCGAATTTCTTGACTTTAGATTTCTAAATCTATGTCTTTCTATTCTCTCATAGATGGTGAGGACATCCACCGCTGGATCCGACGATCAGATATTGTGCCCCCTGATAGAGCCGCGAGAGGCCGGGGCTGGGGCCGCGGTCAGGGTCCGGGAGAGGACAAGGAGGGGCATGTAGTGTAGCCAGAGCAGCTGCACGAGCTACGACAGAGGAGCCACCGGTAGCTTCAGTTGGGAGGTAGGCACTTGTGGCGCTTGTTGCTACCCCTGCACTTCAAGAGACGCTCGCCCAATTCTTGAGCATATTTGGTAATCTAGCTCAGGCGGGGTTGATTCCACTTGCAACGGCAACATCTCAGGCTAGGGTAGGAGCTCAAACTCCAGCGGCCCGTACCCCAGAGCAGTGATTCCATGTTGAGCAGGTCCCATAGGTTATACAAGTGCAGCTGGTTGTCCCAGTTCAGGCCGAGGTTAGGGCATCAACTTCTAAGGAGGAGTAGCTCAGGCTCGAGTGGTACAAAAATTACCATCCTCCTTCTTTCAGTGGCCTAGCTACAGAGGACGCACAAGGCTTTCTGGAAAAGTGCCACTGTATTCTCCATAACATGGGTATAGTGAAGACGAGCAGGGGTTCTTTCACTTCTTTCTAGCTATCGGGACTAGCGTACTAGTCTTGGTGGGATTGGGAGGAGGCTAGCCCAACCGAGGCAGCTTCACTCACATGGGCTCAATTTTTTGAGATTTAATTGAGATTTTGTTCCCCGAAGCCTTTGGGATACATGGCGCGAGCAGTTTGAGCAGTTGTGCCAGGGTTCTATGATCGTATCAGAGTATGTTCTGAAGTTTAGTGAGTTGTCCAGATATGCACCTGCCTTGGTTTACACAATTAGAGATCGAGTCCGTCGATTTATCAAGAGGCTCAACTATGGCATTAGATTCAGCATGGCTCGATAGTTGGAGACTGATACTCCATACCAGCAGGTGGTAGAAATCACATGGAGATTGGAGGGTTTGCAAGGCCAAGAGACATGACAGGGAGGCCAAGAGTCCTCGAGATTCTGGTGGATATAGTGGTGTCCACCAGAAAGTTATATGTTGTGATATTGATACGCATGTGGTGGATTAAGGATTGGGGTCGAAATGCATATGGTGAGATAAGGTGGTCTTGATATGCTTGTTGGTAGTAGAGGAACTACTTGAAGCCACGCGGTGTGATAAGGTGGGCTAAAACACGGGAAGCTATTTCGAAAAAATGATTTTCAAAACTAAATGCAAGGCTCCCGCGGTGATATAAGGAATGATTATGATTTGTTTTGTGATATATGACTGTGAGGCAGTACCTCGGTAGTGATGCTTCCTAATACCATTCAATTATATCACTTGTGTGTTTGTTGCTTTGTTTCCTTGTCATATTATTCATTGTTTACTTTCGTGATGCCTTAATTGCCTTAATTTTGTGTATCTATTCTTGGTATATTTTCTTCATTGTTTCATTTTTGTTGTTTATCATTATCACACTATCATATACCTGTTCAATTTTCTTAATTATTCTAGTAGGGTGTTGACCTGACCTCATCACTACTCTATCGAGGTTAGCACTTATTGGGTACCGATGTAGTCTACTCATTCTACACTTTTGCACATCCTTTTCTGCAGATCCAGGTAGCCTTACCAGCCTAGGCACCGGTGATTAGAGTTTAGATATAGAGACTTTAAGGTATACCTGCCGGCGTCTGCGGGCCTCGGAGTCACCCTCTACCTAGTTCTATTTCATTTTCCCTTTTTATAGATAATGTTGTATGGGGATATTTAGTATGCTGTTGTAGAGCTTGGGACTTGGTATCACCGGATGTTGGGAGTTTTATTCTATTGAGTTGCAGAGTTCTTTTATGTTAGTTGTTGAGTTATTTGAAAGTTTTTATCATTTTCTCAGTTAAATTCTGCCTGAATGTTAGGCTTACCTACTCTTAGAGACCAGGTTCCATCACGACATCCTACAGAGGAAAATTTGGTCAGTGAAAAGTTGGTATCAAAGCCCTAGGTACATAGATTTTACGTGTCAAAAGCAGGAATAGTAGAATCTCACGGATCGGTACAGAAGCTTTTGTATTTATCTTCGAGAGGCTATGGAACTGTTAGGAAACTTCACTTATTTGATCCCTTATCATGCGAATTTCTTGACTTTAGATTTCTAAATCTATGTCTTTCTATTCTCTCGTAGATGGTGAGGACATCCACCGCTGGATCCGACGATCAGATATTGTGCCCCCTGATAGAGCCGCGAGAGGCCGGGGCTGGGGCCGCGGTCATGGTCCGGGAGAGGACAAGGAGGGGCATGTAGTGTAGCCAGAGCAGCTGCACGAGCTACGACAGAGGAGCCACCGGTAGCTTCAGTTGGGAGGTAGGCACTTGTGGCGCTTGTTGCTACCCCTGCACTTCAAGAGATGCTCGCCCAATTCTTGAGCATATTTGGTAATCTAGCTCAGGCGGGGTTGATTCCACTTGCAACGGCAACATCTCAGGCTAGGGTAGGAGCTCAAACTCCAGCGGCCCGTACCCCAGAGCAGTGATTCCATGTTGAGCAGGTCCCATAGGTTATACAAGTGCAGCTGGTTGTCCCAGTTCAGGCCGAGGCTAGGGCATCAACTTCTGAGGAGTAGCTCAGGCTCGAGTGGTACAAAAAATACCATCCTCCTACTTTCAGTGGCCTAGCTACAGAGGACGCACAAGGCTTTCTGGAAAAGTGCCACTGTATTCTCCATAACATGGGTATAGTGAAGACGAGCGGGGGTTCTTTCACTTCTTTCTAGCTATCGGGACTAGCGTACTAGTCTTGGTGGGATTGGGAGGAGGCTAGCCCAACCGAGGCAGCTTCACTCACATGGGCTCAATTCTTTGAGATTTAATTGAGATTTTGTTCCCCAGAGCCTTTGGGATACATGGCGCGAGCAGTTTGAGCAGTTGTGCCAGGGTTCTATGATCGTATCAGAGTATGTTCTGAAGTTTAGTGAGTTGTCCAGATATGCACCTGCCTTGGTTTACACAATTATAGATCGAGTCCGTCGATTTATCAAGAGGCTCAACTATGGTATTAGATTCAGCATGGCTCGATAGTTGGAGACTGATACTCCATACCAGCAGGTGGTAGAAATCACATGGAGATTGGAGGGTTTGCAAGGCCAGGAGACATGACAGGGAGGCCAAGAGTCCTCGAGATTCTGGTGGATATAGTGGTGTCCACCAGAAAGTTATATGTTGTGATATTGATACGCATGTGTTGGATTAAGGATTGGGGTCGAAATGCATGTGGTGAGATAAGGTGGTCTTGATATGCTTGTTGGTAGTAGAGGAACTACTTGAAGCCACGTGGTGTGATAAGGTGGGCTAAAACACGGGAAGCTATTTCGAAAAAATGATTTTCAAAACTAAATGCAAGGCTCCCGCGGTGATATAAGGAATGATTATGATTTGTTTTGTGATATGAGACTGTGAGGCAGTACCTCGGTAGTGATGCTTGCTAATACCATTCAATTATATCACTTGTGTGTTTGTTGCTTTGTTTCCTTGTCATATTATTCATTGTTTACTTTCGTGATGCCTTAATTGCCTTAATTCAGTGTATCTATTCTTGGTATATTTTCTTCATTGTTTCATTTTTGTTGTTTATCATTATCACACTATCATATACCTGTTCAATTTTCTTATTTATTCTAGTAGGGTGTTGACCTGACCTCATCACTACTCTACCGAGGTTAGCATTTATTGGGTACCATTGTAGTCTACTCATTCTACACTTTTGCACATCCTTTTATGCAGATCCAGGTAGCCTTACCAGCCTAGGCACCGGTGAGTAGAGTTTAGATATGGAGACTTCAAGGTATACCTGCCGGCGTCTGCGGGCCTCGGAGTCACCCTCTACCTAGTTCTATTTCATTTTCCCTTTTTATAGATAATGTTGTATGGGGATATTTAGTATACTGTTGTAGAGCTTGGGACTTGGTATCACCGGATGTTGGGAGTTTTATTCTGTTGAGTTGCAGAGTTCTTTTATGTTAGTTGTAGAGTTATTTGAAAGTTTTTATCATTTTCTTAGTTAAATTCTGCCTGAATGTTAGGCTTACCTACTTTTAGAGACTAGGTTCCATCACAACATCCTACAGAGGAAAATTTGGTCAGTGACAAGTTGGTATCAAAGCCCTAGGTACATAGGTTTTACGTGTCAAAAGCAGGAATAGTAGAATCTCACGGATCGGTACAGAAACTTTTGTATTTATCTTCGATAGGCTATGGAACTGTTAGGAAACTTCACTTATTTGATCCCTTATCATGCGAATTTCTTGACTTTAGATTTCTAAATCTATATCTTTCTATTCTCTCATAGATGGTGAGGACATCCACCGCTGGATCCGACGATCAGATATTGTGCCCCCTGATAGAGCCGCGAGAGGCCGGCACTGGGGCCGCGGTCAGGGTCCGGGAGAGGACAAGGAGGGGCATGTATTGTAGCCAGAGCAGCTGCACGAGCTACGACAGAGGAGCCACCGGTAGCTTCAGTTGGGAGGTAGGCACTTGTGGTGCTTGTTGCTACCCCTGCACTTCAAGAGACGCTCGCCCAATTCTTGAGCATATTTGGTAATCTAGCTCAGGCGGGGTTGATTCTACTTGCAACGACAACATCTCAGGCTAGGGTAGGAGCTCAAACTCCAGCGGCCCGTACCCCAGAGCAGTGATTCCATGTTGAGCAGGTACCATAGGTTATACAAGTGCAGCTGGTTGTCCCAGTTCAGGCCGAGGTTAGGGCATCAACTTCTAAGGAGGAGTAGCTCAGGCTCGAGTGGTACAAAAAATACTATCCTCCTTCTTTTAGTGGCCTAGCTACAGAGGACGCACAAGGCTTTCTGGAAAAGTGCCACTGTATTCTCCATAATAGGGGTATAGTGAAGACGAGCGGGGGTTCTTTCACTTCTTTCTAGCTATCGGGACTAGCGTACTAGTCTTGTTGGGATTGGGAGGAGGCTAGCCCAACCGAGGCAGCTTCACTCACATGGGCTCAATTTTTTGAGATTTAATTGAGATTTTGTTCCCCGGAGCCTTTGGGATACATGGCGCGAGCAGTTTGAGCAATTGCGCCAGGGTTTTATGATCGTATTAGAGTATGTTCTGAAGTTTAGTGAGTTGTCCAGATATGCACCTGCCTTGGTTTACACAATTAGTGATCGAGTCTGTCGATTTATCAAGAGGCTCAACTATGGTATTAGATTCAGCATGGCTCGATAGTTGGAGACTGATACTCCATACCAGCAGGTGGTAGAAATCACATGGAGATTGGAGGGTTTGCAAAGCCAGGAGACATGACAGGGAGGGCAAGAGTCCTCGAGATTCTGGTGGATATAGTGGGGTCCACCAGAAAGTTATATGTTGTGATATTGATACGCATGTGGTGGATTAAGGATTGGGGTCGAAATACATGTGGTGAGATAAGGTGGTCTTGATATGCTTGTTGGTAGTAGAGGAACTACTTGAAGCCACGTGGTGTGATAAGGTGGGCTAAAACACGGGAAGCTATTTCGAAAAAATAATTTTCAAAACTAAATGCAAGGCTCCCGCGGTGATATAAGGAATGATTATGATTTGTTTTGTGATATGAGACTGTGAGGCAGTACCTCGGTAGTGATGCTTGCTAATACCATTCAATTATATCACTTGTGTTTTGGTTGCTTTGTTTCCTTGGCATATTATTCATTGTTTACTTTTGTGATGCCTTAATTCAGTGTATGTATTCTTGGTATATTTTCTTCATTGTTTCATTTTTGTTGTTTATCATTATCACACTATCATATACCTATTCAATTTTCTTATTTATTATAGTAGGGTGTTGACCTGACCTCATCACTACTCTACCGAGGTTAGGGTTGGCGCTTACTGGGTACCGTTGTAGTCTACTCATTCTACACTTTTGCACATCCTTTTATGCAGATCCAGGTATCCTTACCAACCTAGGCACCGGTGAGTAGAGTTTAGATATAGAGTCTTCAAGGTATACCTGCCGGCGTCCGCGGGCCTCAGAGTCACCCTCTACCTAGTTCTATTTCATTTTCCCTTTTTATATATAATGTTGTATATGGATATTTAGTACTCTGTTGTAAAGCTTGGGACTTGTTATCACCGGATGTTGGGAGTTTTGTTCTGTTGAGTTGCAGAGTTCTTTTATGTTAGTTGTTGAGTTATTTGAAAGTTTTTATCATTTTCTCACTTAAATTCTGCCTGAATGTTAGGCTTACCTACTCTTAGAGACTAGGTTCCATCACGACATCCTACAGAGGAAAATTTGGTCAGTGACAAGTTGGTATCAGAGTCCTAAGTACGTAGGTTTTACATGTCAAAAGCAGGATTAGTAGAACCTCATGGATCGGTACAGAAACTTTTGTACTTATCTTCGAAAGGCTATGGAACATTTAGGAAACTTCACTTATTTGATCCCTTATCATGCGAATTTGTTGACTTTAGATTTCTAAATCTATGTCTTTCTATTCTCTCACAGATGGTGAGTACATGCACCGGTGGATCCGACAATCAGATACCTGCGCCCCCTGATAGTGCCATGAGAGGCCGGGGCTGGGGCCGAGGTCTGGGTCAGGTAGAGGACAAGGAGGGGCATGTAGTATAGCCAAAGCAGCTGCACGAGCTAGATTGGGAGGTAGGCACTTGCGGCGCTTGTTGCTACCCCTGCACTTCAAGAGACGCTCGCCCAGTTCTTGAGCATATTTGGTAATCTAGCTCAGGCGGGGTTGATTCCACTTGCAACGGAAATATCTCAGGCTAGGGTAGGAGCACAAACTCCAGCGGCCCCTACCCTAGAGCTTGCTAATACCATTCAATTATATCACTTGTGTGTTTGTTGCTTTGTTTCCTTGTCATATTATTCATTGTTTACTTTCGTGATGCCTTAATTGCCTTAATTCAGTGTATCTATTCTTGGTATATTTTCTTCATTGTTTCATTTTTGTTGTTTATCATTATCACACTATCATATACCTGTTCAATTTTCTTGTTTATTCTAGTAGGGTGTTGACCTGACCTCATCACTACTCTACCGAGGTTAGCACTTATTGGGTACCGTTGTAGTCTACTCATTCTACACTTTTGCACATCCTTTTATGCAGATCCAGGTAGCCTTACCAACCTAGGCACCGGTGATTAGAGTTTAGATATGGAGACTTCAAGGTATACCTGCCGGCGTCTGTGGGCCTCGGAGTCACCCTCTACCTAGTTCTATTTCATTTTCCCTTTTTATAGATAATGTTGTATGGGGATATTTAGTATACTATTGTAGAGCATGAGACTTGGTATCACCGGATGATGGGAGTTTTATTTTGTTGAGTTGAAGAGTTCTTTTATGTTAGTTGTTGAGATATTTGAAAGTTTTTATCATTTTCTCAGTTAAATTCTGCCTGAATGTTAGGCTTACCTACTCTTAGAGACTAGGTTCCATCACGACATCCTACAGAGGAAAATTTGGTCAGTGAAAAGTTGGTATCAAAGCCCTAGGTACATAGGTTTTACGTGTCAAAACCAAAAATAGTAGAATCTCACGGATCGGTACAGAAACTTTTGTATTTATCTTCGAGAGGCTATGGAACTGTTAGGAAACTTCACTTATTTGATCCCTTATCATGCGAATTTCTTGACTTTAGATTTCTAAATCTATGTCTTTCTATTCTCTCACAGATGGTGAGGACATCCACCGCTGGATTCGACGATCAGATATTGTGCCCCCTGATAGAGCCGCAAGAGGCCGGGGCTGGGGCCGCGGTCAGGGTCCGGGAGAGGACAAGGAGGGGCATGTAGTGTAGCCAGAGCAGCTGCACGAGCTACGACAGAGTAGCCACCGGTAGCTTCATTTGGAAGGTTGGCACTTGTGGCGCTTGTTGCTACCCCTGCACTTCAAGAGACGCTCGCCCAATTCTTGAGCATATTTGGTAATCTAGCTCAGGCGGGGTTGATTCCACTTGCAACGGCAACATCTCAGGCTAGGGTAGGAGCTCAAACTCCAGCGGCCCGTACCCCAAAGCAGTGATTCCATGTTGAGCAGGTCCCATAGGTTATACAAGTGCAGCTGGTTGTCCCAGTTTAGGCCGAGGTTAGGGCATCAACTTCTAAGGAGGAGTAGCTCAGGCTCGAGTGGTACAAAAAATACCATCCTCCTTCTTTCAGTGGCCTAGCTACAGAGGACGCACAAGGCTTTCTGGAAAAATGCTACTGTATTCTCCATAACATGGGTATAGTGACGACGAGCGGGGGTTCTTTCACTTCTTTCTAGCTATCGGGACTAGCGTACTAGTGTTGGTGGGATTGGGAGGAGGCTAGCCCAACCGAGACAGCTTCACTAACATGGGCTCAATTTTTTGAGATTTAATTGAGATTTTGTTCCTCGGAGCCTTTGGGATACATGGCGCGAGCAGCTTGAGCAGTTGTGCCAGGGTTCTATGATCATATCAGAGTATGTTCTGAAGTTTAGTGAGTTGTCCAGATATCCACCTGCCTTGGTTTACGCAATTAGAGATCGAGTCCATCGATTTATCAAGAGGCTCAACTATGGTATTAGATTCAGCATGGCTCGATAGTTGGAGACTGATACTCCATACCAGCAGGTGGTAGAAATCACATGGAGATTGGAGGGTTTGCAAGGCCAGGAGACATGACAGGGAGGCCAAGAGTCCTCGAGATTCTGGTGGATATAGTGGTGTCCACCAGAAAGTTATATGTTGTGATATTGATACGCATGTGGTGGATTAAGGATTGGGGTCGAAATGCATATGGTGAGATAAGGTGGTCTTGAGATGCTTGTTGGTAGTAGAGGAACTAGTTGAAGCCACGCGGTGTGATAAGGTGGGCTAAAACACGGGAAGCTATTTCGAAAAAATGATTTTCAAAACTAAATGCAAGGCTCCCACGGTGATATAAGGAATGATTATGATTTGTTTTGTGATATGAGACTGTGAGGCAGTACCTCGGTAGTGATGCTTGCTAATACCATTCAATTATATCACTTGTGTGTTTGTTGCTTTGTTTCCTTGTCATATTATTCATTGTTTACTTTCGTGATGCCTTAATTCAGTGTATGTATTCTTGGTATATTTTCTTCATTGTTTCATTTTTGTTGTTTATCATTATCACACTATCATATACCTATTCAATTTTCTTATTTATTATAGTAGGGTGTTGACCTGACCTCATCACTACTCTTCCGAGATTAGGGTTGGCGCTTACTGGGTACCGTTGTAGTCTACTCATTCTTCACTTTTGCACATCCTTTTATGCAGATCCAGGTATCCTTACCAACCTAGGCACCGGTGAGTAGAGTTTAGATATAGTGTCTTCAAGGTATACCTGCCGGCGTCCGCGGGCCTCAGAGTCACCCTCTACCTAGTTCTATTTCATTTTCCCTTTTTATATATAATGTTGTATATGGATATTTAGTACTCTGTTGTAAAGCTTGGGACTTGTTATCACCGGATGTTGGGAGTTTTGTTCTGTTGAGTTGCAGAGTTCTTTTATGTTAGTTGTTGAGTTATTTGAAAGTTTTTATCATTTTCTCACTTAAATTCTGCCTGAATGTTAGGCTTACCTACTCTTAGAGACTAGGTTCCATCACGACATCCTACAGAGGAAAATTTGGTCAGTGACAAGTTGGTATCAGAGTCCTAAGTACGTAGGTTTTACATGTCAAAAGCAGGATTAGTAGAACCTCATGGATCGGTACAGAAACTTTTGTACTTATCTTCGAAAGGCTATGGAACATTTAGGAAACTTCACTTATTTGATCCCTTATCATGCGAATTTGTTGACTTTAGATTTCTAAATCTATGTCTTTCTATTCTCTCACAGATGGTGAGTACATGCACCGGTGGATCCGACAATCAGATACCTGCGCCCCCTGATAGTGCCATGAGAGGCCGGGGCTGGGGCCGAGGTCTGGGTCAGGTAGAGGACAAGGAGGGGCATGTAGTATAGCCAAAGCAGCTGCACGAGCTAGATTGGGAGGTAGGCACTTGCGGCGCTTGTTGCTACCCCTGCACTTCAAGAGACGCTCGCCCAGTTCTTGAGCATATTTGGTAATCTAGCTCAGGCGGGGTTGATTCCACTTGCAACGGAAATATCTCAGGCTAGGGTAGGAGCAAAAACTCCAGCGGCCCCTACCCTAGAGCTTGCTAATACCATTCAATTATATCACTTGTGTGTTTGTTGCTTTGTTTCCTTGTCATATTATTCATTGTTTACTTTCGTGATGCCTTAATTGCCTTAATTCAGTGTATCTATTCTTGGTATATTTTCTTCATTGTTTCATTTTTGTTGTTTATCATTATCACACTATCATATACCTGTTCAATTTTCTTATTTATTCTAGTAGGGTGTTGACCTGACCTCATCACTACTCTACCGAGGTTAGCACTTATTGGGTACCGTTGTAGTCTACTCATTCTACACTTTTGCACATCCTTTATGCAGATCCAGGTAGCCTTACCAACCTAGGCACCGGTGATTAGAGTTTAGATATGGAGACTTCAAGGTATGCTTGCCGGCGTCTGCGGGCCTCGGAGTCACCCTCTACCTAGTTCTATTTCATTTTCCCTTTTTTTAGATAATGTTGTATGGGGATATTTAGTATACTATTGTAGAGCATGAGATTTGGTATCACCGGATGATGGGAGTTTTATTTTGTTGAGTTGAAGAGTTCTTTTATGTTAGTTGTTGAGTTATTTGAAAGTTTTTATCATTTTCTCAGTTAAATTCTGCCTGAATGTTAGGCTTACCTACTCTTAGAGACTAGGTTCCATCACGACATCCTACAGAGGAAAATTTGGTCAGTGAAAAGTTGGTATCAAAGCCCTAGGTACATAGGTTTTACGTGTCAAAACCAAAAATAGTAGAATCTCACGGATCGGTACAGAAACTTTTGTATTTATCTTCGAGAGGCTATGGAACTGTTAGGAAACTTCACTTATTTGATCCCTTATCATGCGAATTTCTTGACTTTAGATTTCTAAATCTATGTCTTTCTATTCTCTCATAGATGGTGAGGACATCCACCGCTGGATTCGACGATCAGATATTGTGCCCCCTGATAGAGCCGCAAGAGGCCGGGGCTGGGGCCGCGGTCAGGGTCCGGGAGAGGACAAGGAGGGGCATGTAGTGTAGCCAGAGCAGCTGCACGAGCTACGACAGAGTAGCCACCGGTAGCTTCAGTTGGGAGGTAGGCACTTGTGGCGCTTGTTGCTACCCCTGCACTTCAAGAGACGCTCGCCCAATTCTTGAGCATATTTGGTAATCTAGCTCAGGCGGGGTTGATTCCACTTGCAACGGCAACATCTCAGGCTAGGGTAGGAGCTCAAACTCCAGCGGCCCGTACCCCAAAGCAGAGATTCCATGTTGAGCAGGTCCCATAGGTTATACAAGTGTAGCTGGTTGTCCCAGTTCAGGCCGAGGTTAGGGCATCAACTTCTAAGGAGGAGTAGCTCAGGCTCGAGTGGTACAAAAAATACCATCCTCCTTCTTTCAGTGGCCTAGCTACAGAGGACGCACAAGGCTTTCTGGAAAAATGCCACTGTATTCTCCATAACATGGGTATAGTGAAGACGAGCGGGGGTTCTTTCACTTCTGTCTAGCTATCGGGACTAGCGTACTAGTGTTGGTGGGATTGGGAGGAGGCTAGCCCAACCGAGACAGCTTCACTCACATGGGCTCAATTTTTTGAGATTTAATTGAGATTTTGTTCCTCGGAGCCTTTGGGATACATGGCGCGAGCAGTTTGAGCAGTTGTGCCAGGGTTCTATGATCATATCAGAGTATGTTCTGAAGTTTAGTGAGTTGTCCAGATATGCACCTGCCTTGGTTTACACAATTAGAGATCGAGTCCATCGATTTATCAAGAGGCTCAACTATGGTATTAGATTCAGCATGGCTCGATAGTTGGAGACTGATACTCCATACCAGCAGGTGGTAGAAATCACATGGAGATTGGAGGGTTTGCAAGGCCAGGAGACATGACAGGGAGGCCAAGAGTCCTCGAGATTCTGGTGGATATAGTGGTGTCCACCAGAAAGTTATATGTTGTGATATTGATACGCATGTGGTGGATTAAGGATTGGGGTCGAAATGCATATGGTGAGATAAGGTGGTCTTGAGATGCTTGTTGGTAGTAGAGGAACTAGTTGAAGCCACGCGGTGTGATAAGGTGGGCTAAAACACGGGAAGCTATTTCGAAAAAATGATTTTCAAAACTAAATGCAAGGCTCCCACGGTGATATAAGGAATGATTATGATTTGTTTTGTGATATGAGACTGTGAGGCAGTACCTCGGTAGTGATGCTTGCTAATACCATTCAATTATATCACTTGTGTGTTTGTTGCTTTGTTTCCTTGTCATATTATTCATTGTTTACTTTCGTGATGCCTTAATTCAGTGTATCTATTCTTGGTATATTTTCTTCATTGTTTCATTTTTGTTGTTTATCATTATCACACTATCATATACCTGTTCAATTTTCTTATTTATTCTAGTAGGGTGTTGACCTGACCTCATCACTACTCTACCGAGGTTAGCACTTATTGGGTACCATTGTAGTCTACTCATTATACACTTTTGCACATCCTTTTATGCAGATCCAGGTAGCCTTACCAGCCTAGGCACCGGTGAGTAGAGTTTAGATATGGAGACTTCAAGGTATACCTGCCGGCGTCTGCGGGCCTCGGAGTCACCCTCTACCTAGTTCTATTTCATTTTCCTTTTTTATAGATAATGTTGTATGGGGATATTTAGTATACTGTTGTAGAGCTTGAGACTTGGTATCACCGGATGATGGGAGTTTTATTCTGTTGAGTTGAAGAGTTCTTTTATGTTAGTTGTTGAGTTATTTGAAAGTTTTTATCATTTTCTCAGTTAAATTCTACCTGAATGTTAGGCTTACCTACTCTTAGAGACTAGGTTCCATCACGACATCCTACAGAGGAAAATTTGGTCAGTGACAAGTTGGTATCAAAGCCCTAGGTACATAGGTTTTACGTGTCAAAACCAAGAATAGTAGAATCTCACGGATCGGTACAGAAACTTTTGTATTTATCTTCGAGAGGCTATGGAAATGTTAGGAAACATCACTTATTTGATCCCTTATCATGCGAATTTCTTGACTTTAGATTTCTAAATCTATGTCTTTCTATTCTCTCATAGATGGTGAGGGCATCCACCGCTGGATCCGACGATCAGATATTGTGCCCCCTGATAGAACCGCGAGAGGCCGGGGCTGGGGCCGCGGTCAGGGTCCGGGAGAGGACAAGGAGGGGCATGTAGTGTAGCTAGAGCAGCTGCACGAGCTACGACAGAGGAGCCACCGGTAGCTTCAGTTGGGAGGTAGGCACTTGTGGCGCTTGTTGCTACCCCTGCACTTCAAGAGACGCTCGCCCAATTCTTGAGCATATTTGATAATCTAGCTCAGGCGGGGTTGATTCCACTTGCAACGGCAACATCTCAGGCTAGGGTAGGAGCTCAAACTCCAGCGGCCCGTACCCCAAAGCAGTGATTCCATGTTGAGCAGGTCCCATAGGTTATACAAGTGCAGCTGGTTGTCCCAGTTCAGGCCGAGGCTAGGGCATAGTAGAGGAACTACTTGAAGCCACGCGGTGTGATAAGGTGGGCTAAAACACGGGAAGCTATTTCGAAAAAATGATTTTCAAAACTAAATGCAAGGCTCCCACGGTGATATAAGGAAAGATTATGATTTGTTTTGTGATATGAGACTGTGAGGCAGTACCTCGGTAGTGATGCTTGCTAATACCATTCAATTATATCACTTGTGTGTTTGTTGCTTTGTTACCTTGTCATATTATTCATTGTTTACTTTCGTGATGCCTTAATTCAGTGTATCTATTCTTGGTATATTTTCTTCATTGTTTCATTTTTGTTGTTTATCATTATCACACTCTCATATACCTGTTCAATTTTCTTATTTATTCTAGTAGGGTGTTGACCTGACCTCATCACTACTCTACCGAGGTTAGCACTTATTGGGTACCATTGTAGTCTACTCATTCTACACTTTTGCACATCCTTTTATGCAGATCCAGGTAGCCTTACCAGCCTAGGCACCGGTGAGTAGAGTTTAGATATGGAGACTTCAAGGTATACCTGCCGGCGTCTGCGGGCCTCGGAGTCACCCTCTACCTAGTTCTATTTCATTTTCCTTTTTTATAGATAATGTTGTATGGGGATATTTAGTATACTGTTGTAGAGCTTGAGACTTAGTATCACCGGATGATGGGAGTTTTATTCTGTTGAGTTAAAGAGTTCTTTTATGTTAGTTGTTGAGTTATTTGAAAGTTTTTATCATTTTTTCAGTTAAATTCTACCTGAATGTTAGGCTTACCTACTCTTAGAGACTAGGTTCCATCACGACATCCTACAGAGGAAAATTTGGTCAGTGACAAGTTGGTATCAAAGCCCTAGGTACATAGGTTTTACGTGTTAAAACCAAGAATAGTAGAATCTCACGGATCGGTACAGAAACTTTTGTATCTATCTTCGAGAGGCTACGGAACTGTTAGGAAACTTCACTTATTTGATCCCTTATCATGCGAATTTCTTGACTTTAGATTTCTAAATCTATGTCTTTCTATTCTCTCATAGATGGTGAGGACATCCACCGCTAGATCCGACGATCAGATATTGTGCCCCCTGATAGAACCGCGAGAGGCCGGGGCTGGGGCCGCGGTCAGGGTCCGGGAGAGGACAAGGAGGGGCATGTAGTGTAGCTAGAGCAGCTGCACGAGCTACGACAGAGGAGCCACCGGTAGCTTCAGTTGGGAGGTAGGCACTTGTGGCGCTTGTTGCTACCCCTGCACTTCAAGAGACGCTCGCCCAATTCTTGAGCATATTTGGTAATCTAGCTCAGGCAGGGTTGATTCCACTTGCAACGACAACATCTCAGGCTAGGGTAGGAGCTCAAACTCCAGCGGCCCGTACCCCAGAGCAGTGATTCCATGTTGAGCAGGTCCCATAGGTTATACAAGTGCAGCTGGTTGCCCTAGTTCAGGCCGAGGTTAGGGCATCAACTTCTAAGGAGGAGTAGCTCAGGCTCGAGTGGTACAAAAAATACCATCCTCCTTCTTTCAGTGGCCTAGCTATAGAGGACGCACAAGGCTTTCTGGAAAAGTGCCACTGTATTCTCCATAACATGGGTATAGTGAAGACGAGCGGGGGTTCTTTCACTTCTTTCTATCTATCGGGACTAGCGTACTAGTCTTGGTGGGATTGGGAGGAGGCAAGCCCAACCGAGGCAGCTTCACTCACATGGGCTCAATTTTTTGAGATTTAATTGAGATTTTGTTCCCCGGAGCCTTTGGGATACATGGCGCGAGCAGTCTGAGCAGTTATGCCAGGGTTCTATGATCGTATCAGAGTATGTTCTGAAGTTTAGTGAGTTTTTCAAATATGCACCTTCCTTGGTTTACACAATTAGAGATCGAGTCCGTCGATTTATCAAGAGGCTCAACTATGGTATTAGATTCAGCATGGCTCGATAGTTGGAGTCTGATACTCCATACCAGCAGGTGGTAGAAATCACATGGAGATTGGAGGGTTTGCAAGGCCAGGAGACATGACAGGGAGGCCAAGAGTCCTCGAGATTCTGGTGGATATAGTGGTGTCCACCAAAAAGTTATATGTTGTGATATTGATACACATGTGGTGGATTAAAGATTGGGGTCGAAATGCATGTAGTGAGATAAGGTGGTCTTGATATGCGTGTTGGTAGTAGAGGAACTACTTGAAGCCACGCGGTGTGATAAGGTGGGCTAAAACACGGGAAGCTATTTCGAAAAAATGATTGTCAAAACTAAATGCAAGGCTCCCGTGGAGATATAAGGAATGATTATGATTTGTTTTGTGATATGAGACTGTGAGGCAATACCTCGGTAGTGATGCTTGCTAATACCATTCAATTATATCACTTGTGTTTTGGTTGCTTTGTTTCCTTGGCATATTATTCATTGTTTACTTCCGCGGTGCCTTAATTGCCTTAATTCAGTGTATCTATTCTTGGTATATTTTCTTCATTGTTTCATTTTTGTTGTTTATCATTATCACACTATCATATACCTGTTCTATTTTCTTATTTATTATAGTAGGGTGTTGACCTGACCTCATCACTACTCTACCGAGGTTAGCACTTATTGGGTATCGTTGTAGTCTACTCATTCTACACTTTTGCACATCCTTTTATGCAGATCCAGGTATCCTTACCAGCCTAGGCACCGGTGAGTAGAGTTTAGATATGGAGACTTTAAGGTATACCTGCCGGCGTCTGCGGGCTTCGGAGTCACCCTCTCCCTAGTTCTATTTCATTTTCCTTTTTTATAGATAATGTTGTATAGGGATATTTAGTACACTGTTGTAAAGCTTGCGACTTGGTATCACCGGATGTTGGGAGTTTTGTTCTGTTGAGTTGCAGAGTTCTTTTATGTTAGTTGTTGTGTTATTTGAAAGTTTTTATCATTTTCTCACTTAAATTCTGCCTGAATGTTAGGCTTACCTACTCTTAGAGACTAGGTTCCATCACGACATCCTACAGAGGAAAATTTGGTCAGTGACAAGTTGGTATCAGAGTCCTAGGTACATAGGTTTTACATGTCAAAAGCAGGATTAGTAGAATCTCATGGATCGGTACAGAAACATTTGTACTTATCTTCGAAAGGCTATGGAACATTTAGGAAACTTCACTTATTTGATCCCTTATCATGCGAATTTGTTGACTTTAGATTTCTAAATCTATGTCTTTCTATTCTCTCACAGATGGTGAGTACATGCACCGGTGGATCCGACGATCAGATACCTGCGCCCCCTGATAGAGCCGTAAGAGGCCGGGGCTGGGGCAGAGGTCTTGGTCCGGTTGAGGACAAGGAGGGGCATGTAGTATAGCCAAAGCAGCTGCACGAGCTACGACAGAGGAGCCACCAGTAGCTCTAGTTGGGAGGTAGGCACTTGCGGCGCTTGTTGCTACCCCTGCACTTCAAGAGACGCTCGCCCAGTTCTTGAGCATATTTGGTAATCTAGCTCAGGCGGGGTTGATTCCACTTGCAACGGCAACATCTCAGGCTAGGGTAGGAGCGTAAACTCTAGCGGCCCGTACCCCAGAGCAGTGATTCCATGTTGAGCAGGTCCCATAGGTTATACAAGTGCAGCTAGTTGCCCTAGTTCAGGCCGAGGTTAGGGCATCAACTTCTAAGGAGGAGTAGCACAGGCTCGAGTGGTACAAAAAATACCATCCTCCTTCTTTCAGTGGCCTAGCTACAGAGGACGCACAAGGCTTTCTGGAAAAGTGCCACTGTATTCTCCATAACATGGGTATAGTGAAGACGAGCGGGGGTTCTTTCACTTCTTTCTAGCTATCGGGACTAGCGTACTAGTCTTGGTGGGATTGGGAGGAGGCAAGCCCAACCGAGGCAACTTCACTCACATGGGCTCAATTTTTTGAGATTTAATTGAGATTTTGTTCCCCGGAGCCTTTGTGATACATGGCGCGAGCAGTCTGAGCAGTTATGCCAGGGTTCTATGATCGTATCAGAGTATGTTCTGAAGTTTAGTGAGTTTTTCAAATATGCACCTTCCTTGGTTTACACAATTAGAGATCGAGTCCGTCGATTTATCAAGAGGCTCAACTATGGTATTAGATTCAGCATGGCTCGATAGTTGGAGTCTGATACTCCATACCAGCAGGTGGTAGAAATCACATGGAGATTGGAGGGTTTGCAAGGCCAGGAGACATGACAGGGAGGCCAAGAGTCCTCGAGATTCTGGTGGATATAGTGGTGTCCACCAGAAAGTTATATGTTGTGATATTGATACACATGTGGTGGATTAAAGATTGGGGTCGAAATGCATGTGGTGAGATAAGGTGGTCTTGATATGCGTGTTGGTAGTAGAGGAACTACTTGAAGCCACGCAGTGTGATAAGGTGGGCTAAAACACGGGAAGCTATTTCGAAAAAATGATTGTCAAAACTAAATGCAAGGCTCCCGCGGTGATATAAGGAATGATTATGATTTGTTTTGTGATATGAGACTGTGAGGCTGTACCTCGATAGTGATGCTTGCTAATACCATTCAATTATATCACTTGTGTGTTTGTTGCTTTGTTTCCTTGTCATATTATTCATTGTTTACTTTCGTGATGCCTTAATTGCCTTAATTCAGTGTATCTATTCTTGGAATATTTTCTTCATTGTTTCATTTTTGTTGTTTATCATTATCACACTATCATATACCTGTTCTATTTTATTATTTATTATAGTAGGGTGTTGACCTGACCTCATCACTACTCTACCGAGGTTAGCACTTATTGGGTACCGTTGTAGTCTACTCATTCTACACTTTTGCACATCCTTTTATGCAGATCCAGGTAGCCTTACCAGCCTAGGCACCGGTGAGTAGAGTTTAGATATGGAGAGTTCAAGGTATACCTGCCGGCGTCTGCGGGCCTCGGAGTCACCATCTACCTAGTTCTATTTCATTTACCCTTTTTATAGATAATGTTGTATGGGGATATTTAGTATACTGTTGTAGAGCTTGGGACTTGGTATCGCCGGATGTTGGGAATTTTATTCTGTTGAGTTGCAGAGTTCTTTTATGGTAGTTTTTGAGTTATTTGAAAGTTTTTATCATTTTCTCACTTAAATTCTGCCTGAATGTTAGGCTTACCTACTCTTAGAGACTATGTTCCATCACGACATCCTATAGAGGAAAATTTGGTCAGTGCCAAGTTGGTATCACAGTCCTAGGTACATAGGTTTTACCTGTCAAAAGCAGGATTAGTAGAATCTCATGGATCGGTACAGAAACTTTTGTACTTATCTTCGAAAGGCTATGGAACATTTAGGAAACTTCACTTATTTGATCCCTTATCATGCGAATTTGTTGACTTTAGATTTCTAAATCTATGTCTTTCTATTCTCTCACAGATGGTGAGTACATGCACCGGTGGATCCGACGATCAGATACCTGCGCCCCCTGATAGAGCCGTAAGAGGCCGGGGCTGGGGCAGAGGTCTTGGTCCGGTTGAGGACAAGGAGGGGCATGTAGTATAGCCAAAGCAGCTGCACGAGCTACGACAGAGGAGCCACCAGTAGCTCTAGTTGGGAGGTAGGCACTTGCGGCGCTTGTTGCTACCCCTGCACTTCAAGAGACGCTCGCCCAGTTCTTGAGCATATTTGGTAATCTAGCTCAGGCGGGGTTGATTCCACTTGCAACGGCAACATCTCAGGCTAGGGTAGGAGCGTAAACTCTAGCGGCCCGTACCCCAGAGCAGTGATTCCATGTTGAGCAGGTCCCTTAGGTTATACAAGTGCAGCTGGTTGTCCTAGTTCAGGCCGAGGTTAGGGCATCAACTTCTAAGGAGGAGTAGCTCAGGCTCGAGTGGTACAAAAAATACCATCCTCCTTCTTTCAGTGGCCTAGCTACAGAGGACGCATAAGGCTTTCTAGAAAAGTGCCACTGTATTCTCCATAACATGGGTATAGTGAAGACGAGCGGGGGTTCTTTCACTTCTTTCTAGCTATCGGGACTAGCGTACTAGTCTTGGTGGTATTGGGAGGAGGCTAGCCCAACCGAGGCAGCTTCACTCACATGGGCTCAATTTTTTGAGATTTAATTTAGATTTTGTTCCCCGGAGCCTTTGGGATACATAGCGCGAGCAGTTTGAGCAGTTGTGCCAGGGTTCTATGATCGTATCAGAGTATGTTCTGAAGTTTAGTGAGTTGTCCAGATATGCACCAGCCTTGGTTTACACAATTGGAGATCGAGTCTGTTGATTTATCAAGAGGCTCAACTATGGTATTAGATTCAGCATGGCTCGATAGTTGGACACTGATACTCCATACCAGCAGGTGGTAGAAATCACATGGAGATTGGAGGGTTTGCAAGGCCAAGAGACATGACAGGGAGGCCAAGAGTCCTCGAGATTCTGGTGGATATAGTGGTGTCCACCAGAAAGTTATATGTTGTGATATTGATACGCATGTGTTGGATTAAGGATTGGGGTCGAAATGCATGTGGTGAGATAAGGTGGTCTTGATATGCTTGTTGGTAGTAGAGGAACTACTTGAAGCCACGTGGTGTGATAAGGTGGGCTAAAACACGGGAAGCTATTTCGAAAAAATGATTTTCAAAACTAAATGCAAGGCTCTCGCGGTGATATAAGGAATGATTATGATTTGTTTTGTGATATGAGACTGTGAGGCAGTACCTCGATAGTGATGATTGCTAATACCATTCAATTATATCACTTGTGTGTTTGTTGCTTTGTTTCCTTGTCATATTATTCATTGTTTACTTTCGTGATTCCTTAATTGCCTTAATTCAGTGTATCTATTCTTGGTATAGTTTCATCATTGTTTCATTTTTGTTGTTTATCATTATCACACTATCATATACCTGTTCAATTTTATTATTTATTATAGTAGGGTGTTGACATGACCTCATCACTACTCTACCGAGGTTAGCACTTATTGGGTACCGTTGTAGTCTACTCATTCTACACTTTTGCACATCCTTTTATGCAGATCGAGGTAGCCTTACCAGCCTAGGCACCGGTTTGTAGAGTTTAGATATGGAGATTTCAAGGTATACCTGCCGGCGTATGCGGGCCTCGGAGTCACCATCTACCTAGTTCTATTTCATTTACCCTTTTTATAGATAATGTTGTATGGGGATATTTAGTATACTGTTGTAGAGCTTGGGACTTGGTATCACCGGATGTTGGGAGTTTTATTCTGTTGAGTTGCAGAGTTCTTTTATGTTAGTTGTTGAGTTATTTGAAAGTTTTTATCATTTTCTCACTTAAATTCTGCCTGAATGTTAGGCTTACCTACTCTTAGAGACTAGGTTCCATCACGACATCCTATAGAGGAAAATTTGGTCAGTGACAAGTTGGTATCACAGTCCTAGGTACATAGGTTTTACCTGTCAAAAGCAGGATTAGTAGAATCTCATGGATCGGTACAGAAACTTTTGTACTTATCTTCGAAAGGCTATGGAACATTTAGGAAACTTCACTTATTTGATCCCTTATCATGCAAATTTGTTGACTTTAGATTTCTAAATCTATGTCTTTCTATTCTCTCACAGATGGTGAGTACATGCACCGGTGGATCCGACGATCAGATACTTGCGCCCCCTGATAGAGCCGTAAGAGGCCGGGGCTGGGGCAGAGGTCTTGGTCCGGTTGAGGACAAGGAGGGGCATGTAGTATAGCCAAAGCAGCTGCACGAGCTACGACAGAGGAGCCACCAGTAGCTCTAGTTGGGAGGTAGGCACTTGCGGCGCTTGTTGCTACCCCTGCACTTCAAGAGACGCTCGCCCAGTTCTTGAGCATATTTGGTAATCTAGCTCAGGCGGGGTTGATTCCACTTGCAACGGCAACATCTCAGGCTAGGGTAGGAGCGTAAACTCTAGCGGCCCGTACCCCAGAGCAGTGATTCCATGTTGAGCAGGTCCCTTAGGTTATACAAGTGCAGCTGGTTGTCCTAGTTCAGGCCGAGGTTAGGGCATCAACTTCTAAGGAGGAGTAGCTCAGGCTCGAGTGGTACAAAAAATACCATCCTCCTTCTTTCAGTGGCCTAGCTACAGAGGACGCATAAGGCTTTCTGGAAAAGTGCCATTGTATTCTCCATAACATGGGTATAGTGAAGACGAGCGGGGGTTCTTTCACTTCTTTCTAGCTATCGGGACTAGCGTACTAGTCTTGGTGGTATTGGGAGGAGGCTAGCCCAACCGAGGCAGCTTCACTCACATGGGCTCAATTTTTTGAGATTTAATTTAGATTTTGTTCCCCGGAGCCTTTGGGATACATAGCGCGAGCAGTTTGAGCAGTTGTGCCAGGGTTCTATGATCGTATCAGAGTATGTTCTGAAGTTTAGTGAGTTGTCCAGATATGCACCAGCCTTGGTTTACACAATTGGAGATCGAGTCTGTTGATTTATCAAGAGGCTCAACTATGGTATTAGATTCAGCATGGCTCGATAGTTGGACACTGATACTCCATACCAGCAGGTGGTAGAAATCACATGGAGATTGGAGGGTTTGCAAGGCCAAGAGACATGACAGGGAGGCCAAGAGTCCTCGAGATTCTGGTGGATATAGTGGTGTCCACCAGAAAGTTATATGTTGTGATATTGATACGCATGTGTTGGATTAAGGATTGGGGTCGAAATGCATGTGGTGAGATAAGGTGGTCTTGATATGCTTGTTGGTAGTAGAGGAACTACTTGAAGCCACGTGGTGTGATAAGGTGGGCTAAAACACGGGAAGCTATTTCGAAAAAATGATTTTCAAAACTAAATGCAAGGCTCCCGCGGTGATATAAGGAATGATTATGATTTGTTTTGTGATATGAGACTGTGAGGCTGTACCTCGATAGTGATGCTTGCTAATACCATTCAATTATATCACTTGTGTGTTTGTTGCTTTGTTTCCTTGTCATATTATTCATTGTTTACTTTCGTGATGCCTTAATTGCCTTAATTCAGTGTATCTATTCTTGGTATATTTTCATCATTGTTTCATTTTTGTTGTTTATCATTATCACACTATCATATACCTGTTCAATTTTATTATTTATTATAGTAGGGTGTTGACATGACCTCATCACTACTCTACCGAGGTTAGCACTTATTGGGTACCGTTGTAGTCTACTCATTCTACACTTTTGCACATCCTTTTATGCAGATCGAGGTAGCCTTACCAGCCTAGGCACCGGTTTGTAGAGTTTAGATATGGAGATTTCAAGGTATACCTGCTGGCGTCTGCGGGCCTCGGAGTCACCATCTACCTAGTTCTATTTCATTTACCCTTTTTATAGATAATGTTGTATGGGGATATTTAGTATACTGTTGTAGAGCTTGGGACTTGGTATCACCGGATGTTGGGAGTTTTATTCTGTTGAGTTGCAGAGTTCTTTTATGTTAGTTGTTGAGTTATTTGAAAGTTTTTATCATTTTCTCACTTAAATTCTGCCTGAATGTTAGGCTTACCTACTCTTAGAGACTAGGTTCCATCACGACATCCTATAGAGGAAAATTTGGTCAGTGACAAGTTGGTATCACAGTCCTAGGTACATAGGTTTTACCTGTCAAAAGCAGGATTAGTAGAATCTCATGGATCGGTACAGAAACTTTTGTACTTATCTTCGAAAGGCTATGGAACATTTAGGAAACTTCACTTATTTGATCCCTTATCATGCAAATTTGTTGACTTTAGATTTCTAAATCTATGTCTTTCTATTCTCTCACAGATGGTGAGTACATGCACCGGTGTATCCGACGATCAGATACATGCGCCCCCTGATAGAGCCGTAAGAGGCCGGGGCTGGGGCAGAGGTCTTGGTCCGGTTGAGGACAAGGAGGGGCATGTAGTATAGCCAAAGCAGCTGCACGAGCTACGACAGAGGAGCCACCAGTAGCTCTAGTTGGGAGGTAGGCACTTGCGGCGCTTGTTGCTACCCCTGCACTTCAAGAGACGCTCGCCCAGTTCTTGAGCATATTTGGTAATCTAGCTCAGGCGGGGTTGATTCCACTTGCAACGGCAACATCTCAGGCTAGGGTAGGAGCGTAAACTCTAGCGGCCCGTACCCCAGAGCAGTGATTCCATGTTGAGCAGGTCCCTTAGGTTATACAAGTGCAGCTGGTTGTCCTAGTTCAGGCCGAGGTTAGGGCATCAACTTCTAAGGAGGAGTAGCTCAGGCTCGAGTGGTACAAAAAATACCATCCTCCTTCTTTCAGTGGCCTAGCTACAGAGGACGCATAAGGCTTTCTGGAAAAGTGCCATTGTATTCTCCATAACATGGGTATAGTGAAGACGAGCGGGGGTTCTTTCACTTCTTTCTAGCTATCGGGACTAGCGTACTAGTCTTGGTGGTATTGGGAGGAGGCTAGCCCAACCGAGGCAGCTTCACTCACATGGGCTCAATTTTTTGAGATTTAATTTAGATTTTGTTCCCCGGAGCCTTTGGGATACATAGCGCGAGCAGTTTGAGCAGTTGTGCCAGGGTTCTATGATCGTATCAGAGTATGTTCTGAAGTTTAGTGAGTTGTCCAGATATGCACCAGCCTTGGTTTACACAATTGGAGATCGAGTCTGTTGATTTATCAAGAGGCTCAACTATGGTATTAGATTCAGCATGGCTCGATAGTTGGACACTGATACTCCATACCAGCAGGTGGTAGAAATCACATGGAGATTGGAGGGTTTGCAAGGCCAAGAGACATGACAGGGAGGCCAAGAGTCCTCGAGATTCTGGTGGATATAGTGGTGTCCACCAGAAAGTTATATGTTGTGATATTGATACGCATGTGTTGGATTAAGGATTGGGGTCGAAATGCATGTGGTGAGATAAGGTGGTCTTGATATGCTTGTTGGTAGTAGAGGAACTACTTGAAGCCACGTGGTGTGATAAGGTGGGCTAAAACACGGGAAGCTATTTCGAAAAAATGATTTTCAAAACTAAATGCAAGGCTCCCGCGGTGATATAAGGAATGATTATGATTTGTTTTGTGATATGAGACTGTGAGGCTGTACCTCGATAGTGATGCTTGCTAATACCATTCAATTATATCACTTGTGTGTTTGTTGCTTTGTTTCCTTGTCATATTATTCATTGTTTACTTTCGTGATGCCTTAATTGCCTTAATTCAGTGTATCTATTCTTGGTATATTTTCATCATTGTTTCATTTTTGTTGTTTATCATTATCACACTATCATATACCTGTTCAATTTTATTATTTATTATAGTAGGGTGTTGACATGACCTCATCACTACTCTACCGAGGTTAGCACTTATTGGGTACCGTTGTAGTCTACTCATTCTACACTTTTGCACATCTTTTTATGCAGATCGAGGTAGCCTTACCAGCCTAGGCACCGGTTTGTAGAGTTTAGATATGGAGATTTCAAGGAATACCTGCCGGCGTCTGCGGGCCTCGGAGTCACCATCTACCTAGTTCTATTTCATTTACCCTTTTTATAGATAATGTTGTATGGGGATATTTAGTATACTGTTGAAGAGCTTGGGACTTGGTATCACCGGATGTTGGGAGTTTTATTCTGTTGAGTTGCAGAGTTCTTTTATGTTAGTTGTTGAGTTATTTGAAAGTTTTTATCATTTTCTCACTTAAATTCTTCCTGAATGTTAGGCTTACCTACTCTTAGAGACTAGGTTCCATCACGACATCCTATAGAGGAAAATTTGGTCAGTGACAAGTTGGTATCAGAGTCCTAGGTACATAGGTTTTACATGTCAAAAGCAGGATTAGTAGAATCTCATGGATCGGTACAGAAACTTTTGTACTTATCTTCGAAAGGCTATGGAACATTTAGGAAACTTCACTTATTTGATCCCTTATCATGCGAATTTGTTGACTTTAGATTTCTAAATCCATGTCTTTCTGCTCTCTCACAGATGGTGAGTACATGCACTGGTGGATCCGACGATCAGATACCTGCGTCCCCTGATAGAGCCGTGAGAGGCCGGGGCTGGGGCCGAGGTCTGGGTCCGGTAGAGGACAAGGAGGGGCATGTAGTATAGCCAAAGCAGCTGCACGAGCTACGACAGAGGAGCCACCGGTAGCTCTAGTTGGGAGGTAGGCACTTGCGGCGCTTGTTGCTACCCCTGCACTTCAAGAGACGCTCGCCCAGTTCTTGAGCATATTTGGTAATCTAGCTCAGGCGGGGTTGATTCCACTTGCAACGGCAACATCTCAGGCTAGGGTAGGAGCGCAAACTCCAGCGGCCCGTACCCTAGAGCAGTGATTCCATGTTGAGCAGGTCGCATAGGTTATACAAGTGCAGCTGGTTTTCCTAGTTCAGGCCGAGGTTAGGGCATCAACTTCTAAGGTCAGGCTCGAGTGGTACAAAAAATACCATCCTCCTTCTTTCTGTGGCCTAGCTACAGAGGACGCACAAGGCTTTCTGGAAAAGTGCCACTGTATTCTCCATAACATGGGTATAGTGAAGATGAGCGGGGGTTCTTTCACTTCTTTCTAGCTATCGGGACTAGCATACTAGTCTTGGCGGGCTTGGGCGGAGGCTAGCCCAACCGAGGCAGCTTCACTCATATGGGCTCAATTTTTAGAGATGTTATTGAGATTTTCTTCCCCGAAACCTTTGGGATACATGGCTTGAGCAGTTTGAGCAGTTGTGCAAGGGTTCTATGATCGTATCAGAGTATGTTATGAAGTTTAGCGAGTTGTCCAGATATGCACCTGCCTTGGTTTACACAATTACAGATCGAGTCCGTCGATTTATCAAGAGGCTCAACTATGGTATTAGATTCAGCATGGCTCGATAGTTGGAGACTGATACTCCATACCAGCAGGTGGTAGAAATCACATGGAGATTGGAGGGTTTGCAAGGCCAGGAGACATGACAGGGAGGCCAAGAGTCCTCGAGATTCTGGTGGATATAGTGGTGTCCACCAGAAAGTTATATGTTGTGATATTGATACGCATGTGGTGGATTAAGGATTGGGGTCGAAATGCATATGGTGAGATAAGGTGGTCTTGATATGCTTGTTGGTAGTAGAGGAACTACTTTAAGCCACTCGGTGTGATAAGGTGGGCTAAAACACGGGAAGCTATTTCGAAAAAATGATTTTCAAAACTAAATGCAAGGCTCCCGCGGTGATATAAGGAATGATTGTGATTTGTTTTGTGATATGAGACTGTGAGGCAGTACCTCGGTAGTGATGCTTGCTAATACCATTCAACTATATCACTTGTGTGTTTGTTTCTTTGTTTCCTTGGCATATTATTCATTGTTTACTTTCGTGATGCCTTAATTGCCTTAATTCAGTGTATCTATTCTTGGTATATTTTCTTAATTGTTTCATTTTTGTTGTTTATCATTATCACACTATCATATACCTGTTCAATTTTCTTATTTATTATAGTAGGGTGTTGACCTGACCTCATCACTACTCTATCGAGGTTAGGCTTGGCACTTACTGGGTACCGTTGTAGTCTACTCATTCTACACTTTTGCACATCCTTTTATGCAGATCCAGGTATCCTTACCAGCCTAGGCACCGGTGAGTAGAGTTTAGATATGGAGACTTCAAGGTATACCTGCCGGCGTCCGCGGGCCTCAGAGTCACCCTCTACCTAGTTCTATTTCATTTTCCCTTTTGATAGATAATGTTGTATAGGGATAATTAGTACACTGTTGTAAAGCTTGGGACTTGGTATCACCGGATGTTGGGAGTTTTGTTCTGTTGAGTTGCAGAGTTCTTTTATGTTAGTTGTTGAGTTATTAGAAAGTTTTTAGCATTTTCTCACTTAAATTCTGCCTGAATGTTAGGCTTACCTACTCTTAGAGACAAGGTTCCATCTCGACATCCTACAGAGGAAAATGTGGTCAGTGACAAGTTTGTATCAGAGTCCTAGGTACATAGGTTTTACATATCAAAAGCATGATTAGTAGAATCTCATGGATCGGTACAGAAACCTTTGTACTTATCTTCGAAAGGCTATGGAACATTTAGGAAACTTCACTTATTTGATCCCTTATCATGCGAATTTGTTGACTTTAGATTTCTAAATCTATGTCTTTCTATTCTCTCACAGATGGTGAGTATATGCACCGGTGGATCCGACGATCAGATACCTGCGCCCCCTGATAGAGCCATGAGAGGCCGGGGCTGGGGCCGAGGTCTGGGTCCGGTAGAGGACAAGGAGGGGCATGTAGTATAGCCAAAGCAGCTGCACGAGCTACGCCAGAGGAGCCACCGGTAGCTCTAGTTGGGAGGTAGGAACTTGCGGCGCTTGTTGCTACCCCTGCACTTCAAGAGACGCTCGCCCAATTCTTGAGCATATTTGGTAATCTAGCTCAGGCGGGGTTGATTCCACTTGCAACAGCAACATCTCAGGCTAGGGTAAGAGCGCAAACTCCAGCGGCCCGTACCCCAGAGCATTGATTCCATGTTGAGCAGGTCCCTTAGGTTATACAAGTGCAGCTGGTTGTCCTAGTACAGGCCGAGGATAGGGCATCAACTTCTAAGGAGGAGTAGCTCAGGCTCGAGTGGTACAAAAAATACCATCCTCCTTCTTTCAGTGGCCTAGCTACAGAGGACGCATAAGGCTTTCTGGAAAAGTGCCACTGTATTCTCCATAACATGGGTATAGTGAAGACGAGCGGGGGTTCTTTCACTTCTTTCTAGCTATCGGGACTAGCATACTAGTCTTGGCGGGCTTGGGAGGAGGCTAGCCCAACCGAGGCAGCTTCACTCACATGGGCTCAATTTTTTGAGATTTAATTGAGATTTTGTTCCCCGGAGCCTTTGGGATACATGGCGCGAGCAGTTTAAGCTATTGTGCCAGGGTTCTATGATCGTATCAGAGTATGTTCTGAAGTTTAGTGAGTTGTCCAGATATGCACCTGCCTTGGTTTACAAAATTAGAGATCGAGTCCGTCGATTTATCAAGAGGCTCAACTATGGTATTAGATTCAGCATGGCTCGATAGTTGGAGACTGATACTCCATACCAGCAGGTGGTAGAAATCATAGGGAGATTGGAGGGTTTGCAAGGCCAGGAGACATGACAGGGAGGCCTAGAGTGCTCGAGATTCTGGTGGATATAGTGGTGTCCACCAGAAAGTTATATGTTGTGATATTGATACGCATGTGGTGGATTAAAGATTGGGGTCGAAATGCATATGGTGAGATAAGGTGGTCTTGATATGCTTGTTGGTAGTAGAGGAACTACTTTAAGCCACGCGGTGTGATAAGGTGGGCTAAAACACAGGAAGCTATTTCGAAAAAATGATTTTCAAAACTAAATGCAAGGCTCCCGCGGTGATATAAGGAATGATTATGATTTGTTTTGTGATATGAGACTCTGAGGCAGTACCTCGGTAGTGATGCTTGCTAATACCATTCAATTATATCACTTGTGTTTTGGTTGCTTTGTTTCCTTGGCATATTATTCATTGTTTACTTTCGTGATGCCTTAATTGCCTTAATTCAGTGTATCTATTCTTGGTATATTTTCTTCATTGTTTCATTTTTCTTGTTTATCATTATCACACTATCATATACCTGTTCAATTTTCTTATTTATTCTAGTAGGGTGTTGACCTGGCCTCATCACTACTCTACCGAGGTTAGCACTTATTGGGTACCGTTGTAGTCTACTCATTCTACACTTTTGCACATCCTTTTATGCAGATCCAGGTAGCCTTACCAGCCTAGGCACCGGTGAGTAGAGTTTAGATATGGAGACTTCAAGGTATACCTGCCGGCGTCTGCGGGCCTCGGAGTCACCCTCTACCTAGTTCTATTTCATTTTCACTTTTTATAGATAATGTTGTATGGGGATATTTAGTATACTGTTGTAGAGCTTGGGACATGGTATCACCGGATGTTGGGAGTTTTATTCTGTTGGGTTGCAGAGTTCTTTTATGCTAGTTGTTGAGTTATTTGAAAGTTTTTATCATTTTCTCAGTTAAATTCTGCCTGAATGTTAGGCTTACCTACTCTTAGAGTCTAGGTTCCATCACGACATCCTACAGAGGAAAATTTGGTCAGTGACAAGTTGGTATCAAAGCCCTAGGTACATAGGTTTTACGTGTCAAAAGCAGGAATAGTAGAATCTCATGGATCGGTACAGAAACATTTGTATTTATCTTCGAGAGTCTATGGAACTGTTAGGAAACTTCACTTATTTGATCCCTTATCATGTGAATTTCTTGACTTTAGATTTCTAAATCTATGTCTATCTATTCTCTCATAGATGGTGAGGACATCCACCGCTGGATCCGACGATCAGATATTGTGCCCCCTGATAGAGCCGCGATAGGGCCGGGCCTGGGCCTGCGGTCATGGTCCGGGAGAGGACAAGGAGGGGCATGTAGTGTAGCTAGAGCAGCCGCATGAGCTACAACAGAGGGGCCACCGGTAGCTTCAGTGAGGAGGTAGGCACTTGTGGCGCTTGTTGCTACCCCTGCACTTCAAGAGACGCTCGCCCAATTCTTGAGCATATTTGGTAATCTAGCTCAGGCGGGGTTGATTCCACTTGCAACTGCAACATCTCAGCCTAGGGTAGGAGGGCAAACTGCAGCGGCCCGTACCCCAGAGCAGTGATTCCATGTTGAGCAGGTCCCATAGGTTATACAAGTGCAGCTGGTTGTCCCAGTTCAGCCCGAGGTTAGGGCATCAACTTCTAAGGAGGAGTAGCTCAGGCTCGAGTGGTACAAAAAATACCATCCTCCTTCTTTCAGTGGCCTAGCTACAGAGGACGCACAAGGCTTTCTGGAAAAGTGCCACTGTATTCTCCATAACATGGGTATAGTGAAGACGAGTTCTTTCACTTCTTTCTAGCTATCGGGACTAGCGTACTAGTCTTGGTGGGATTGGGAGGAGGCTAGCCCAACCGAGGCAGCTTCACTCACATGGGCTCATTTTTTTGAGATTTAATTGAGATTTTGCTCCCCGGAGCCTTTGGGATACATTGCGCGAGCAGTTTGAGCAGTTGTGCCAGGGTTCTATGATCGTATCAGAGTATGTTCTAAAGTTTAGTGAGTTGTCCAGATATGCACCTACCTTGGTTTACACAATTAGAGATCGAGTCTGTTGATTTATCAAGAGGCTCAACTATGGTATTAGATTCAGCATGGCTCGATAGTTGGAGACTGATACTCCATACCAGCAGGTGGTAGAAATCACATGGAGATTGGAGGGTTTGCAAGGCCAGGAGACATGACGGGGAGGCCAAGAGTCCTCGAGATTCTGGTGGATATAGTGGTGTCCACCAGAAAGTTATATGTTGTGATATTGATACATATGTGGTGAATTAAGGATTGGGGTCGAAATGCATGTGGTGAGATAAGGTGGTCTTGATATGCTTGTTGGTAGTAGAGGAACTACTTGAAGCCACGTGGTGTGATAAGGTGGGCTAAAACACGGGAAGCTATTTCGAAAAAATGATTTTCAAAACTAAATGCAAGGCTCCCGCGGTGATATAAGGAATGATTATGATTTGTTTTGTGATATGAGACTGTGAGGCTGTACCTCGATAGTGATGCTTGCTAATACCATTCAATTATATCACTTGTGTGTTTGTTGCTTTGTTTCCTTGTCATATTATTCATTGTTTACTTTCGTGATGCCTTAATTGCCTTAATTCAGTGTATCTATTCTTGGTATATTTTCTTGATTGTTTCATTTTTGTTGTTTATCATTATCACACTATCATATACCTGTTCAATTTTATTATTTATTATAGTAGGGTGTTGACCTGACCTCATCACTACTCTACCGAGGTTAGGCTTGGCACTTACTGGGTACCGTTGTAGTCTACTCATTCGACACTTTTGCACATCCTTTTATGCAGATCCAAGTATCCTTACCAGCCTAGGCAGCGGTGAGTAGAGTTTAGATATGGAGACTTCAAGGTATACCTGCCGGCGTCCGCGGGCCTCAGAGTCACCCTCTACCAAGTTCTATTTCATTTTCCCTTTTTTATAGATGATGTTGTATAGGGATATTTAGTACACTGTTGTAAAGCTTGGGACTTGGTATCACCGGATGTTGGGAGTTTTGTTCTGTTGTGTTGCAGAGTTCTTTTATGTTAATTGTTGAGTTATTTGAAAGTTTTAATCATTTACTCACTTAAATTCTGCCTGAATGTTAGGCTTACCTACTCTTAGAGACTAGGTTCCATCACGACATCCTACAGAGGAAAATTTGGTCAGTGACAAGTTGGTATCAAAGCCCTAGGTACATAGGTTTTACATGTCAAAAGCAGGAATAGTAGAATCTCACGGATCAGTACAGAAACTTTTGTATTTATCTTCGAGAGGCTATGGAACTGTTAGGAAACTTCACTTATTTGATCCCTTATCATGCGAATTTCTTGACTTTAGATTTCTAAATCTATGTCTTTCTATTCTCTCATAGATGGTGAGGACATCCACCGCTGGATCCGACGATCAGATATTGTGCCCCCTGATAGAGCCGCGAGAGGCCGGGGCTGGGGCCGCGGTCAGGGTCCGGGAGAGGACAAGGAGGGGCATGTAGTGTAACCAGAGCAGCTGCACGAGCTACGACAGAGGAGCCACCGGTAGCTTAAGTTGGGAGGTAGGCACTTGTGGCGCTTGTTGCTACCCCTGCACTTCAAGAGACGCTCGCCCAATTCTTGAGCATATTTAGTAATCTAGCTCAGGCGGGGTTGATTCCACTTGCAACGGCAACATCTCAGGCTAGGGTAGGAGCGCAAACTCCAGCGGCCCGTACCCTAGAGCAGTGATTCCATGTTGAGCAGGTCCCATAGGTTATACAAGTGCAGCTGGTTTTCCTAGTTCAGGCCGAGGTTAGGGCATCAACTTTTTAGGAGGAGTAGCTCAGGCTCGAGTGGTACGAAAAATACCATCCTCCTTCTTTCAGTGGCCTATCTACAGAGGACGCATAAGGCTTTCTGGAAAAGTGCCACTGTATTCTCCATAACATGGGTATAGTGAAGACGAGCGGGGGTTCTTTCACTTCTTTCTAGCTATCAGGACTAGCATACTAGTCTTGGCGGGCTTGGGAGGAGGCTAGCCCAACCGAGGCAGCTTCACTCACATGGGCTCAATTTTTAGAGATGTTATTGAGATTTTCTTCCCCGAAACTTTTGGGATACGTGGCTTGGGCAGTTTGAGCAGTTGCGTCAGGGTTCTATGATCGTATCAGAGTATGTTCTGAAGTTTAGTGAGTTGTCCAAATATGCACCTGCCTTGATTTACACAATTAGAGATCGAGTCTGTCGATTTATCAAGAGGCTCAACTATGGTATTAGATTCAGCATGGCTCGATAGTTGGAGACTGATACTTCATACCAGCAGGTGGTAGAAATCACATGGAGATTGGAGGGTTTGCAAGGCCAGGAGACATGACAGGGAGGCCAAGAGTCCTCGAGATTCTGGTGGATATAGTGGTGTCCACCAGAAAGTTATATGTTGTGATATTGATACGCATGTGGTGGATTAAGGATTGGGGTCGAAATGCATATGGTGAGATAAGGTGGTCTTGATATGCTTGTTGGTAGTAGAGGAACTACTTTAAGCCACGCGGTGTGATAAGGTGGGCTAAAACACGGGAAGCTATTTCGAAAAAATGATTTTCAAAACTAAATGCAAGGCTCCCGCGGTGATATAAGGAATGATTGTGATTTGTTTTGTGATATGAGACTGTGAGGCAGTACCTCGGTAGTGATGCTTGCTAATACCATTCAATTATATCACTTGTGTGTTTGTTGCTTTGTTTCCTTGGCATATTATTCATTGTTTACTTTCGTGATGCCTTAATTGCCTTAATTCAGTGTATCTATTATTGGTATATTTTCTTCATTGTTTCATTTTTGTTGTTTATCATTATCACACTATCATATACCTGTTCAATTTTCTTATTTATTCTAGTAGGGTGTTGACCTGACCTCATCACTACTCTACCGAGGTTAGCTCTTATTGGGTACCGTTGTAGTCTACTCATTCTACACTTTTGCACATCCTTTTATGCAGATCCAGGTAGCCTTACCAGCCTAGGCACCGGTGAGTAGAGTTTAGATATGGAGACTTCAAGGTATACCTGCCGGCGTCTAAGGGCCTCGGAATCACCCTCTACCTAGTTCTATTTCATTTTCCCTTTTTATAGATAATGTTGTATGGGGATATTTAGTATACTGTTGTAGAGCTTGGGACTTGGTATCACCAGATGTTGGGAGTTTTATTTTGTTGAGTTGTAGAGTTCTTTTATGTTAGTTGTTGAGTTATTTGAAAGTTTTTATCATTTTCTCAGTTAAATTCAGCCTGAATGTTAGGCTTACCTACTCTTAGAGACTAGGTTCCATCACGGCATCCTACAGAGGAAAATTTGGTCAGTGACAAGTTGGTATCAAAGCCCTAGGTACATAGGTTTTACGTGTCAAAAGCAGGAATAGTAGAATCTCATGGATCGGTACAGAAACTTTTGTATTTATCTTCGAGAGGCTATGGAACTGTTAGGAAACTTCACTTATTTGATCCCTTATCATGCGAATTTCTTGACTTTAGATTTCTAAATCTATGTCTTTCTATTCTCTCATAGATGGTGAGGACATCCACCGCTGGATCCGACGATCAGATATTGTGCCCCCTGATAGAGCCGCGAGAGGCCGGGGCTGGGGCCGCGGTCAGGGTCCGGGAGAGGACAAGGAGGGGCATGTAGTGTAACCAGAGCAGCTGCACGAGCTACGACAGAGGAGCCACCGGTAGCTTAAGTTGGGAGGTAGGCACTTGTGGCGCTTGTTGCTACCCCTGCACTTCAAGAGACGCTCGCCCAATTCTTGAGCATATTTAGTAATCTAGCTCAGGCGGGGTTGATTCCACTTGCAACGGCAACATCTCAGGCTAGGGTAGGAGCGCAAACTCCAGCGGCCCGTACCCTAGAGCAGTGATTCCATGTTGAGCAGGTCCCATAGGTTATACAAGTGCAGCTGGTTTTCCTAGTTCAGGCCGAGGTTAGGGCATCAACTTTTTAGGAGGAGTAGCTCAGGCTCGAGTGGTACGAAAAATACCATCCTCCTTCTTTCAGTGGCCTATCTACAGAGGACGCATAAGGCTTTCTGGAAAAGTGCCACTGTATTCTCCATAACATGGGTATAGTGAAGACGAGCGGGGGTTCTTTCACTTCTTTCTAGCTATCAGGACTAGCATACTAGTCTTGGCGGGCTTGGGAGGAGGCTAGCCCAACCGAGGCAGCTTCACTCACATGGGCTCAATTTTTAGAGATGTTATTGAGATTTTCTTCCCCGAAACCTTTGGGATACATGGCTTGGGCAGTTTGAGCAGTTGCGTCAGGGTTCTATGATCGTATCAGAGTATGTTCTGAAGTTTAGTGAGTTGTCCAAATATGCACCTGCCTTGATTTACACAATTAGAGATCGAGTCCGTCGATTTATCAAGAGGCTCAACTATGGTATTAGATTCAGCATGGCTCGATAGTTGGAGACTGATACTCCATACCAGCAGGTGGTAGAAATCACATGGAGATTGGAGGGTTTGCAAGGCCAGGAGACATGACAGGGAGGCCAAGAGTCCTCGAGATTCTGGTGGATATAGTGGTGTCCACCAGAAAGTTATATGTTGTGATATTGATACGCATGTGGTGGATTAAGGATTGGGGTCGAAATGCATATGGTGAGATAAGGTGGTCTTGATATGCTTGTTGGTAGTAGAGGAACTACTTTAAGCCACGCGGTGTGATAAGGTGGGCTAAAACACGGGAAGCTATTTCGAAAAAATGATTTTCAAAACTAAATGCAAGGCTCCCGCGGTGATATAAGGAATGATTGTGATTTGTTTTGTGATATGAGACTGTGAGGCAGTACCTCGGTAGTGATGCTTGCTAATACCATTCAATTATATCACTTGTGTGTTTGTTGCTTTGTTTCCTTGGCATATTATTCATTGTTTACTTTCGTGATGCCTTAATTGCCTTAATTCAGTGTATCTATTATTGGTATATTTTCTTCATTGTTTCATTTTTGTTGTTTATCATTATCACACTATCATATACCTGTTCAATTTTCTTATTTATTCTAGTAGGGTGTTGACCTGACCTCATCACTACTCTACCGAGGTTAGCTCTTATTGGGTACCGTTGTAGTCTACTCATTCTACACTTTTGCACATCCTTTTATGCAGATCCAGGTAGCCTTACCAGCCTAGGCACCGGTGAGTAGAGTTTAGATATGGAGACTTCAAGGTATACCTGCCGGCGTCTAAGGGCCTCGGAATCACCCTCTACCTAGTTCTATTTCATTTTCCCTTTTTATAGATAATGTTGTATGGGGATATTTAGTATACTGTTGTAGAGCTTGGGACTTGGTATCACCAGATGTTGGGAGTTTTATTTTGTTGAGTTGTAGAGTTCTTTTATGTTAGTTGTTGAGTTATTTGAATGTTTTTATCATTTTCTCAGTTAAATTCAGCCTGAATGTTAGGCTTACCTACTCTTAGAGACTAGGTTCCATCACGGCATCCTACAGAGGAAAATTTGGTCAGTGACAAGTTGGTATCAAAGCCCTAGGTACATAGGTTTTACGTGTCAAAAGCAGGAATAGTAGAATCTCATGGATCGGTACAGAAACTTTTGTATTTATCTTCGAGAGGCTATGGAACTGTTAGGAAACTTCACTTATTTGATCCCTTATCATGCGAATTTCTTGACTTTAGATTTCTAAATCTATGTCTTTCTATTCTCTCATAGATGGTGAGGACATCCACCGCTGGATCCGACGATCAGATATTGTGCCCCCTGATAGAGCCGCGAGAGGCCGGGGCTGGGGCCGCGGTCAGGGTCCGGGAGAGGACAAGGAGGGGCATGTAGTGTAACCAGAGCAGCTGCACGAGCTACGACAGAGGAGCCACCAGTAGCTTAAGTTGGGAGGTAGGCACTTGTGGCGCTTGTTGCTACCCCTGCACTTCAAGAGACGCTCGCCCAATTCTTGAGCATATTTAGTAATCTAGCTCAGGCGGGGTTGATTCCACTTGCAACGGCAACATCTCAGGCTAGGGTAGGAGCGCAAACTCCAGCGGCCCGTACCCTAGAGCAGTGATTCCATGTTGAGCAGGTCCCATAGGTTATACAAGTGCAGCTGGTTTTCCTAGTTCAGGCCGAGGTTAGGGCATCAACTTTTTAGGAGGAGTAGCTCAGGCTCGAGTGGTACGAAAAATACCATCCTCCTTCTTTCAGTGGCCTATCTACAGAGGACGCATAAGGCTTTCTGGAAAAGTGCCACTGTATTCTCCATAACATGGGTATAGTGAAGACGAGCGGGGGTTCTTTCACTTCTTTCTAGCTATCAGGACTAGCATACTAGTCTTGGCGGGCTTGGGAGGAGGCTAGCCCAACCGAGGCAGCTTCACTCACATGGGCTCAATTTTTAGAGATGTTATTGAGATTTTCTTCCCCGAAACCTTTGGGATACATGGCTTGGGCAGTTTGAGCAGTTGCGTCAGGGTTCTATGATCGTATCAGAGTATGTTCTGAAGTTTAGTGAGTTGTCCAAATATGCACCTGCCTTGATTTACACAATTAGAGATCGAGTCCGTCGATTTATCAAGAGGCTCAACTATGGTATTAGATTCAGCATGGCTCGATAGTTGGAGACTGATACTCCATACCAGCAGGTGGTAGAAATCACATGGAGATTGGAGGGTTTGCAAGGCCAGGAGACATGACAGGGAGGCCAAGAGTCCTCGAGATTCTGGTGGATATAGTGGTGTCCACCAGAAAGTTATATGTTGTGATATTGATACGCATGTGGTGGATTAAGGATTGGGGTCGAAATGCATATGGTGAGATAAGGTGGTCTTGATATGCTTGTTGGTAGTAGAGGAACTACTTTAAGCCACGCGGTGTGATAAGGTGGGCTAAAACACGGGAAGCTATTTCGAAAAAATGATTTTCAAAACTAAATGCAAGGCTCCCGCGGTGATATAAGGAATGATTGTGATTTGTTTTGTGATATGAGACTGTGAGGCAGTACCTCGGTAGTGATGCTTGCTAATACCATTCAATTATATCACTTGTGTGTTTGTTGCTTTGTTTCCTTGGCATATTATTCATTGTTTACTTTCGTGATGCCTTAATTGCCTTAATTCAGTGTATCTATTATTGGTATATTTTCTTCATTGTTTCATTTTTGTTGTTTATCATTATCACACTATCATATACCTGTTCAATTTTCTTATTTATTCTAGTAGGGTGTTGACCTGACCTCATCACTACTCTACCGAGGTTAGCTCTTATTGGGTACCGTTGTAGTCTACTCATTCTACACTTTTGCACATCCTTTTATGCAGATCCAGGCAGCCTTACCAGCCTAGGCACCGGTGAGTAGAGTTTAGATATGGAGACTTCAAGGTATACCTGCCGGCGTCTAAGGGCCTCGGAATCACCCTCTACCTAGTTCTATTTCATTTTCCCTTTTTATAGATAATGTTGTATGGGGATATTTAGTATACTGTTGTAGAGCTTGGGACTTGGTATCACCAGATGTTGGGAGTTTTATTTTGTTGAGTTGTAGAGTTCTTTTATGTTAGTTGTTGAGTTATTTGAAAGTTTTTATCATTTTCTCAGTTAAATTCAGCCTGAATGTTAGGCTTACCTACTCTTAGAGACTAGGTTCCATCACGGCATCCTACAGAGGAAAATTTGGTCAGTGACAAGTTGGTATCAAAGCCCTAGGTACATAGGTTTTACGTGTCAAAAGCAGGAATAGTAGAATCTCATGGATCGGTACAGAAACTTTTGTATTTATCTTCGAGAGGCTATGGAACTGTTAGGAAACTTCACTTATTTGATCCCTTATCATGCGAATTTCTTGACTTTAGATTTCTAAATCTATGTCTTTCTATTCTCTCATAGATGGTGAGGACATCCACCGCTGGATCCGACGATCAGATATTGTGCCCCCTGATAGAGCCGCGAGAGGCCGGGGCTGGGGCCGCGGTCAGGGTCCGGGAGAGGACAAGGAGGGGCATGTAGTGTAACCAGAGCAGCTGCACGAGCTACGACAGAGGAGCCACCGGTAGCTTAAGTTGGGAGGTAGGCACTTGTGGCGCTTGTTGCTACCCCTGCACTTCAAGAGACGCTCGCCCAATTCTTGAGCATATTTAGTAATCTAGCTCAGGCGGGGTTGATTCCACTTGCAACGGCAACATCTCAGGCTAGGGTAGGAGCGCAAACTCCAGCGGCCCGTACCCTAGAGCAGTGATTCCATGTTGAGCAGGTCCCATAGGTTATACAAGTGCAGCTGGTTTTCCTAGTTCAGGCCGAGGTTAGGGCATCAACTTTTTAGGAGGAGTAGCTCAGGCTCGAGTGGTACGAAAAATACCATCCTCCTTCTTTCAGTGGCCTATCTACAGAGGACGCATAAGGCTTTCTGGAAAAGTGCCACTGTATTCTCCATAACATGGGTATAGTGAAGACGAGCGGGGGTTCTTTCACTTCTTTCTAGCTATCAGGACTAGCATACTAGTCTTGGCGGGCTTGGGAGGAGGCTAGCCCAACCGAGGCAGCTTCACTCACATGGGCTCAATTTTTAGAGATGTTATTGAGATTTTCTTCCCCGAAACCTTTGGGATACATGGCTTGGGCAGTTTGAGCAGTTGCGTCAGGGTTCTATGATCGTATCAGAGTATGTTCTGAAGTTTAGTGAGTTGTCCAAATATGCACCTGCCTTGATTTACACAATTAGAGATCGAGTCCGTCGATTTATCAAGAGGCTCAACTATGGTATTAGATTCAGCATGGCTCGATAGTTGGAGACTGATACTCCATACCAGCAGGTGGTAGAAATCACATGGAGATTGGAGGGTTTGCAAGGCCAGGAGACATGACAGGGAGGCCAAGAGTCCTCGAGATTCTGGTGGATATAGTGGTGTCCACCAGAAAGTTATATGTTGTGATATTGATACGCATGTGGTGGATTAAGGATTGGGGTCGAAATGCATATGGTGAGATAAGGTGGTCTTGATATGCTTGTTGGTAGTAGAGGAACTACTTTAAGCCACGCGGTGTGATAAGGTGGGCTAAAACACGGGAAGCTATTTCGAAAAAATGATTTTCAAAACTAAATGCAAGGCTCCCGCGGTGATATAAGGAATGATTGTGATTTGTTTTGTGATATGAGACTGTGAGGCAGTACCTCGGTAGTGATGCTTGCTAATACCATTCAATTATATCACTTGTGTGTTTGTTGCTTTGTTTCCTTGGCATATTATTCATTGTTTACTTTCGTGATGCCTTAATTGCCTTAATTCAGTGTATCTATTATTGGTATATTTTCTTCATTGTTTCATTTTTGTTGTTTATCATTATCACACTATCATATACCTGTTCAATTTTCTTATTTATTCTAGTAGGGTGTTGACCTGACCTCATCACTACTCTACCGAGGTTAGCTCTTATTGGGTACCGTTGTAGTCTACTCATTCTACACTTTTGCACATCCTTTTATGCAGATCCAGGTAGCCTTACCAGCCTAGGCACCGGTGAGTAGAGTTTAGATATGGAGACTTCAAGGTATACCTGCCGGCGTCTAAGGGCCTCGGAATCACCCTCTACCTAGTTCTATTTCATTTTCCCTTTTTATAGATAATGTTGTATGGGGATATTTAGTATACTGTTGTAGAGCTTGGGACTTGGTATCACCAGATGTTGGGAGTTTTATTTTGTTGAGTTGTAGAGTTCTTTTATGTTAGTTGTTGAGTTATTTGAAAGTTTTTATCATTTTCTCAGTTAAATTCAGCCTGAATGTTAGGCTTACCTACTCTTAGAGACTAGGTTCCATCACGGCATCCTACAGAGGAAAATTTGGTCAGTGACAAGTTGGTATCAAAGCCCTAGGTACATAGGTTTTACGTGTCAAAAGCAGGAATAGTAGAATCTCATGGATCGGTACAGAAACTTTTGTATTTATCTTCGAGAGGCTATGGAACTGTTAGGAAACTTCACTTATTTGATCCCTTATCATGCGAATTTCTTGACTTTAGATTTCTAAATCTATGTCTATCTATTCTCTCATAGATGGTGAGGACATCCACCGCTGGATCCGACGATCAGATATTGTGCCCCCTGATAGAGCCGCGAGAGGCCGGGGCTGGGGCCGCGGTCAGGGTCCGGGAGAGGACAAGGAGGGGCATGTAGTGTAACCAGAGCAGCTGCACGAGCTACGACAGAGGAGCCACCGGTAGCTTAAGTTGGGAGGTAGGCACTTGTGGCGCTTGTTGCTACCCCTGCACTTCAAGAGACGCTCGCCCAATTCTTGAGCATATTTAGTAATCTAGCTCAGGCGGGGTTGATTCCACTTGCAACGGCAACATCTCAGGCTAGGGTAGGAGCGCAAACTCCAGCGGCCCGTACCCTAGAGCAGTGATTCCATGTTGAGCAGGTCCCATAGGTTATACAAGTGCAGCTGGTTTTCCTAGTTCAGGCCGAGGTTAGGGCATCAACTTTTTAGGAGGAGTAGCTCAGGCTCGAGTGGTACGAAAAATACCATCCTCCTTCTTTCAGTGGCCTATCTACAGAGGACGCATAAGGCTTTCTGGAAAAGTGCCACTGTATTCTCCATAACATGGGTATAGTGAAGACGAGCGGGGGTTCTTTCACTTCTTTCTAGCTATCAGGACTAGCATACTAGTCTTGGCGGGCTTGGGAGGAGGCTAGCCCAACCGAGGCAGCTTCACTCACATGGGCTCAATTTTTAGAGATGTTATTGAGATTTTCTTCCCCGAAACCTTTGGGATACATGGCTTGGGCAGTTTGAGCAGTTGCGTCAGGGTTCTATGATCGTATCAGAGTATGTTCTGAAGTTTAGTGAGTTGTCCAAATATGCACCTGCCTTGATTTACACAATTAGAGATCGAGTCCGTCGATTTATCAAGAGGCTCAACTATGGTATTAGATTCAGCATGGCTCGATAGTTGGAGACTGATACTCCATACCAGCAGGTGGTAGAAATCACATGGAGATTGGAGGGTTTGCAAGGCCAGGAGACATGACAGGGAGGCCAAGAGTCCTCGAGATTCTGGTGGATATAGTGGTGTCCACCAGAAAGTTATATGTTGTGATATTGATACGCATGTGGTGGATTAAGGATTGGGGTCGAAATGCATATGGTGAGATAAGGTGGTCTTGATATGCTTGTTGGTAGTAGAGGAACTACTTTAAGCCACGCGGTGTGATAAGGTGGGCTAAAACACGGGAAGCTATTTCGAAAAAATGATTTTCAAAACTAAATGCAAGGCTCCCGCGGTGATATAAGGAATGATTGTGATTTGTTTTGTGATATGAGACTGTGAGGCAGTACCTCGGTAGTGATGCTTGCTAATACCATTCAATTATATCACTTGTCTGTTTGTTGCTTTGTTTCCTTGGCATATTATTCATTGTTTACTTTCATGATGCCTTAATTGCCTTAATTCAGTGTATCTATTATTGGTATATTTTCTTCATTGTTTCATTTTTGTTGTTTATCATTATCACACTATCATATACCTGTTCAATTTTCTTATTTATTCTAGTAGGGTGTTGACCTGACCTCATCACTACTCTACCGAGGTTAGCTCTTATTGGGTACCGTTGTAGTCTACTCATTCTACACTTTTGCACATCCTTTTATGCAGATCCAGGTAGCCTTACCAGCCTAGGCACCGGTGAGTAGAGTTTAGATATGGAGACTTCAAGGTATACCTGCCGGCGTCTAAGGGCCTCGGAATCACCCTCTACCTAGTTCTATTTCATTTTCCCTTTTTATAGATAATGTTGTATGGGGATATTTAGTATACTGTTGTAGAGCTTGGGACTTGGTATCACCAGATGTTGGGAGTTTTATTTTGTTGAGTTGTAGAGTTCTTTTATGTTAGTTGTTGAGTTATTTGAAAGTTTTTATCATTTTCTCAGTTAAATTCAGCCTGAATGTTAGGCTTACCTACTCTTAGAGACTAGGTTCCATCACGGCATCCTACAGAGGAAAATTTGGTCAGTGACAAGTTGGTATCAAAGCCCTAGGTACATAGGTTTTACGTGTCAAAAGCAGGAATAGTAGAATCTCATGGATCGGTACAGAAACTTTTGTATTTATCTTCGAGAGGCTATGGAACTGTTAGGAAACTTCACTTATTTGATCCCTTATCATGCGAATTTCTTGACTTTAGATTTCTAAATCTATGTCTTTCTATTCTCTCATAGATGGTGAGGACATCCACCGCTGGATCCGACGATCAGATATTGTGCCCCCTGATAGAGCCGCGAGAGGCCGGGGCTGGGGCCGCGGTCAGGGTCCGGGAGAGGACAAGGAGGGGCATGTAGTGTAACCAGAGCAGCTGCACGAGCTACGACAGAGGAGCCACCGGTAGCTTAAGTTGGGAGGTAGGCACTTGTGGCGCTTGTTGCTACCCCTGCACTTCAAGAGACGCTCGCCCAATTCTTGAGCATATTTAGTAATCTAGCTCAGGCGGGGTTGATTCCACTTGCAACGGCAACATCTCAGGCTAGGGTAGGAGCGCAAACTCCAGCGGCCCGTACCCTAGAGCAGTGATTCCATGTTGAGCAGGTCCCATAGGTTATACAAGTGCAGCTGGTTTTCCTAGTTCAGGCCGAGGTTAGGGCATCAACTTTTTAGGAGGAGTAGCTCAGGCTCGAGTGGTACGAAAAATACCATCCTCCTTCTTTCAGTGGCCTATCTACAGAGGACGCATAAGGCTTTCTGGAAAAGTGCCACTGTATTCTCCATAACATGGGTATAGTGAAGACGAGCGGGGGTTCTTTCACTTCTTTCTAGCTATCAGGACTAGCATACTAGTCTTGGCGGGCTTGGGAGGAGGCTAGCCCAACCGAGGCAGCTTCACTCACATGGGCTCAATTTTTAGAGATGTTATTGAGATTTTCTTCCCCGAAACCTTTGGGATACATGGCTTGGGCAGTTTGAGCAGTTGCGTCAGGGTTCTATGATCGTATCAGAGTATGTTCTGAAGTTTAGTGAGTTGTCCAAATATGCACCTGCCTTGATTTACACAATTAGAGATCGAGTCCGTCGATTTATCAAGAGGCTCAACTATGGTATTAGATTCAGCATGGCTCGATAGTTGGAGACTGATACTCCATACCAGCAGGTGGTAGAAATCACATGGAGATTGGAGGGTTTGCAAGGCCAGGAGACATGACAGGGAGGCCAAGAGTCCTCGAGATTCTGGTGGATATAGTGGTGTCCACCAGAAAGTTATATGTTGTGATATTGATACGCATGTGGTGGATTAAGGATTGGGGTCGAAATGCATATGGTGAGATAAGGTGGTCTTGATATGCTTGTTGGTAGTAGAGGAACTACTTTAAGCCACGCGGTGTGATAAGGTGGGCTAAAACACGGGAAGCTATTTCGAAAAAATGATTTTCAAAACTAAATGCAAGGCTCCCGCGGTGATATAAGGAATGATTGTGATTTGTTTTGTGATATGAGACTGTGAGGCAGTACCTCGGTAGTGATGCTTGCTAATACCATTCAATTATATCACTTGTGTGTTTGTTGCTTTGTTTCCTTGGCATATTATTCATTGTTTACTTTCGTGATGCCTTAATTGCCTTAATTCAGTGTATCTATTATTGGTATATTTTCTTCATTGTTTCATTTTTGTTGTTTATCATTATCACACTATCATATACCTGTTCAATTTTCTTATTTATTCTAGTAGGGTGTTGACCTGACCTCATCACTACTCTACCGAGGTTAGCTCTTATTGGGTACCGTTGTAGTCTACTCATTCTACACTTTTGCACATCCTTTTATGCAGATCCAGGTAGCCTTACCAGCCTAGGCACCGGTGAGTAGAGTTTAGATATGGAGACTTCAAGGTATACCTGCCGGCGTCTAAGGGCCTCGGAATCACCCTCTACCTAGTTCTATTTCATTTTCCCTTTTTATAGATAATGTTGTATGGGGATATTTAGTATACTGTTGTAGAGCTTGGGACTTGGTATCACCAGATGTTGGGAGTTTTATTTTGTTGAGTTGTAGAGTTCTTTTATGTTAGTTGTTGAGTTATTTGAAAGTTTTTATCATTTTCTCAGTTAAATTCAGCCTGAATGTTAGGCTTACCTACTCTTAGAGACTAGGTTCCATCACGGCATCCTACAGAGGAAAATTTGGTCAGTGACAAGTTGGTATCAAAGCCCTAGGTACATAGGTTTTACGTGTCAAAAGCAGGAATAGTAGAATCTCATGGATCGGTACAGAAACTTTTGTATTTATCTTCGAGAGGCTATGGAACTGTTAGGAAACTTCACTTATTTGATCCCTTATCATGCGAATTTCTTGACTTTAGATTTCTAAATCTATGTCTTTCTATTCTCTCATAGATGGTGAGGACATCCACCGCTGGATCCGACGATCAGATATTATGCCCCCTGATAGAGCCGCGAGAGGCCGGGGCTGGGGCCGCGGTCAGGGTCCGGGAGAGGACAAGGAGGGGCATGTAGTGTAACCAGAGCAGCTGCACGAGCTACGACAGAGGAGCCACCGGTAGCTTAAGTTGGGAGGTAGGCACTTGTGGCGCTTGTTGCTACCCCTGCACTTCAAGAGACGCTCGCCCAATTCTTGAGCATATTTAGTAATCTAGCTCAGGCGGGGTTGATTCCACTTACAACGGCAACATCTCAGGCTAGGGTAGGAGCTCAAACTCCAGCGGCCCGTACCCTAGAGCAGTGATTCCATGTTGAGCAGGTCCCATAGGTTATACAAGTGCAGCTGGTTGTCCCAGTTCAGGCCGAGGTTAGGGCATCAACTTCTAAGGAGGAGTAGCTCAGGCTCGAGTGGTACAAAAAATACCATCCTCCTTCTTTCAGTGGCCTAGCTACAGAGGACGCACAAGGCTTTCTGGAAAAGTACCACTGTATTCTCTATAACATGGGTATAGTGAAGACGAGCGGGGGTTCTTTCACTTCTTTCTAGATATCGGAACTAGCGTACTAGTCTTGGTGGGATTGGGAGGAGGCTAGCCCAACCGAGGCAGCTTCACTCACATGGGCTCAATTTTTTGAGATTTAATTGAGATTTTGTTCCCCGAAGCCTTTGGGATACATGGCGCGAGCAGTTTGAGCAGTTGTGCCAGGGTTCTATGATCGTATCAGAGTACGTTCTGAAGTTTAGTGAGATGTCAAGATATGCACCTGCCTTGGCTTACATTATTTGAGATCGAGTCCGTTGATTTATCAAGAGGCTCAACTATGGTATTAGATTCAGCATGGCTCGATAGTTGGAGACTGATACTCCATACCAGCAGGTGGTAGAAATCACATGGAGATTGGAGGGTTTGCAAGGCCAGGAGACATGACGGGGAGGCCAAGAGTCCTCGAGATTCTGGTGGATATAGTGGTGTCCACCAGAAAGTTATATGTTGTGATATTGATACATATGTGGTGAATTAAGGATTGGGGTCGAAATGCATGTGGTGAGATAAGGTGGTCTTGATATGCTTGTTGGTAGTAGAGGAACTACTAGAAACCACGTGGTGTGATAAGGTGGGCTAAAACAAGGGAAGCTATTTCGAAAAAATGATTTTCAAAACTAAATGCAAGGCTCCTGCGGTGATATAAGGAATGATTATGATTTGTTTTGTGATATGAGACTGTGAGGCAGTACCTCGGTAGTGATGCTTGCTAATACCATTCAATTATATCACTTGTGTTTTGGTTGCTTTGTTTCCTTGGCATATTATTCATTGTTTACTTTCGTGATGCCTTAATTGCCTTAATTCAGTGTATATATTCTTGGTATATTTTCTTCATTGTTTCATTTTTGTTGTTTATCATTATCACACTATCATATACCTGTTCAATTTTCTTATTTATTATAGTAGGGTGTTGACCTGACCTCATCACTACTCTACCGAGGTTAGGCTTGGCACTTACTGGGTACCGTTGTAGTCTACTCATTCTACACTTTTGCACATCCTTTTATGCAGATCCAGGTATCCTTACCAGCCTGGCTGTGGTGAGTAGAGTTTAGATATGGAGACTTCAATGTATACCTGCCGGCGTCCGCGGGCCTAAGAGTCACCCTCTACCTAGTTCTATTTCATTTTCCCTTTTTATAGATAATGTTGTATAGGGATATTTAGTACACTGTTGTAAAGCTTGGGACTTGGTATCACCGGATGTTGGGAGTTTTGTTCTGTTGAGTTGCAGAGTTCTTTTATGTTAGTTGTTGAGTTATTTGACAGTTTTTATCATTTTCTCACTTAAATTCTGCCTGAATGTTAGGCTTACCTACTCTTAGAGACTAGGTTCCATCACGACATCCTACAGAGGAAAATTTTGTCAGTGACAAGTTGGTATCAGAGTCCTAAGCACATAGGTTTTACATGTCAAAAGCAGGATTAGTAGAATCTCGTGGATCGGTACAGAAACTTTTGTACTTATCTTCGAAAGGCTATGGAACATTTAGGAAACTTCACTTATTTGATCCCTTATCATGCGAATTTGTTGACTTTAGATTTCTAAATCTATGTCTTTCTATTCTCTCACAGATGGTGAGTACATGCACCGGTGGATCCGACGATCAGATACCTGCGCCCCCTGATAGAGCCGTGAGAGGCCGGGGCTGGGGCCGAGGTCTGGGTCCGGTAGAGGACAAGGAGGGGTATGTAGTATAGCCAAAGCAGCTGCACGAGCTACGACAGAGGAGCCATCGGTAGCTCTAGTTGGGAGGTAGGCACTTGCAGCGCTTGTTGCTACCCCCGCACTTCAAGAGACGCCTCGCCCAGATCATGAGCATATTTGGTAATCTGGCTCAGGCGGGGTTGATTCCACTTGCAACGGCAACATCTCAGGCTAGGGTAGGAGTGCAAACTCCAGCGGCCCGTACCCTAGAGCAGTGATTCCATGTTGAGCAGGTCCCATAGTTTATACAAGTGCAACTGGTTGTCCTAGTTCAAGCTGAGGTTAGGGCATCAACTTCTAAGGAGAAGTAGCTCAGGCTCGAGTGGTACAAAAAATACCATCCTCCTTCATTCAGTGGCCTAGCTACAGAGGACACATAAGGCTTTCTGGAAAAGTGCCACTGTATTCTCCATAACATGGGTATAGTGAAGTCGAGCGGTGGTTCTTTCACTACTTTCTCGCTATCGGGACTAGCATACTAGTCTTGGCGGGCTTGGGAGGAGGCTAGCCCAGCCGAGGTAGCTTCACTCACATGGGCTCAATTTTTAGAGATGTTATTGAGATTTTGTTCCCCGAAGCCTTTGGGATACATGGCTTAAGCAGTTTGAGTAGTTGTGCCAGCATTCTATGATCGTATCAGAGTATGTTCTAAAGTTTAGTGAATTGTCCAGATATACACCTGCCTTGGTTTACACAATTGGAGATCGAGTCCGTCGATTTATCAAGAGGATCAACTATGGTATTAGATTCAGCATGGCTCGATAGTTGGAGACTGATACTACATACCAGCAGGTGGTAGAAATCACATGGAGATTGGAGGGTTTGCAAGGCCAGGAGACATGACAGGGAGGCCAAGAGTCCTCGAGATTCTGGTGGATATAGTGGTGTCCACCAAAAAGTTATATGTTGTGATATTGATACGCATGTGGTGGATTAAGGATTGGGGTCGAAATGCATGTGGTGAGATAAGGTGGTCTTGATATGCTTGTTGGTAGTAGAGGAACTACTTTAAGCCACGTGGTGTGATAAGGTGGGCTAAAACACAGGAAGCTATTTCGAAAAAATGATTTTCAAAACTAAATGCAAGGCTCCCGCAGTGATATAAGGATTGCTTATGATTTGTTTTGTGATATGAGACTGTGAGGCAGTACCTCGGTAGTGATGCTTGCTTATCCATTCAATTATATCACATGTGTGTTGGTTGCTTTGTTTCCTTGGCATATTATTCATTGTTTAATTTTGTGATGCCTTAATTTCCTTAATTCGATGTATCTATTCTTGGTATATTTTCTTCATTGTTTCATTTTTCTTGTTTATCATTATCACACTATCATATACCTGTTCAATTTTCTTATTTATTCTAGTAGGGTGTTGACCTGACCTCATCACTACTCTACCGAGGTTAGCACTTATTGGGTACCGTTGTAGTCTACTCATTCTACACTTTTGCACATCCTTTTATGCAGATCCAGGTAGCCTTACCAGCCTAGGCACCGGTGAGTAGAGTTTAGATATGGAGACTTCAAGGTATACCTGCCGGCGTCTACGGGCCTCGGAGTCACCCTCTACCTAGTTCTATTTCATTTTCCCTTTTTATAGATAATGTTGTATGGGGATATTTAGTATATTGTTGTAGAGCTTCGGACTTGGTATCACCGGATGTTCGGAGTTTTATTCTGTTGAGTTGCATAGTTCTTTTATGTTAGTTGTTGAGTTATTTGAAAGTTTTTATCATTTTCTCAGTTAAATTCAGCCTGAATGTTAGGCTTACCTACTCTTAGAGACTAGGTTCCATCACGGCATCCTACAGAGGAAAATTTGGTCAGTGACAAGTTGGTATCAAAGCCCTAGGTACATAGGTTTTACGTGTCAAAAGCAGGAATAGTAGAATCTCATGGATCGGTACAGAAACTTTTGTATTTATCTTCGAGAGGCTATGGAACTGTTAGGAAACTTCACTTATTTGATCCCTTATCATGCGAATTTCTTGACTTTAGATTTCTAAATCTATGTCTATCTATTCTCTCATAGATGGTGAGGACATCCACCGTTGGATCCGACGATCAGATATTGTGCCCCCTGATAGAGCCGCGATAGGGCCGGGCCTGGGCCTGCGGTCAGGGTCCGGGAGAGGACAAGGAGGGGCATGTAGTGTAGCCAGAGCAGCTGCACGAGCTACGACATAGGAGCCACCGGTAGCTTCAGTTGGGAGGTAGGCACTTGTGGCGCTTGTTGCTACCCCTGCACTTCAAGAGACGTTCGCCCAATTCATGAGCATATTTGGTAATCTAGCTCAGGCGGGGTTGATTCCACTTGCAACGGCAACATCTCAGGCTAGGGTAGGAGCGCAAACTCCAGTGGCCCGTACCCCAGAGCAGTGATTCCATGTTGAGCAGGTCCCATAGGTTATACAAGTGCAGCTGGTTGTCCCAGTTCAGGCCGAGGTTAGGGCATCAACTTCTAAGGAGGAGTAGCTCAGGCTCGAGTGGTACAAAAAATACCATCCTCCTTCTTTCAGTGGCCTAGCTACAGAGGACGCACAAGGCCTTCTGGAAAAGTGCCACTGTATTCTCCATAACATGGGTATAGTGAAGACGAGCGGGGGTTCTTTCACTTCTTTCTACCTATCAGGACTAGCGTACTAGTCTTGGTGGGATTGGGAGGAGGCTAGCCCAACCGAGGCAGCTTCACTTACATGGGCTCAATTTTTTGAGATTTAATTGAGATTTTGTTCCCCGGAGCCTTTGGGATACATGGCGCGAGCAGTTTGAGCAGTTGTGCCAGGGTTCTATGATCGTATCAGAGTATGTTCTGAAGTTTAGTGAGTTGTCCAGATATGCACCTGCCTTGGTTTACACAATTAGAGATCGAGTCCGTCGATTTATCAAGAGGCTCAACTATGGTATTAGATTCAGCATGGCTCGATAGTTGGAGACTGATACTCCATACCAGCAGGTGGTAGAAATCACATGGAGATTGGAGGGTTTGCAAGGCCAGGAGACATGACAGGGAGGCCAAGAGTCCTCGAGATTCTGGTGGATATAGTGGTGTCCACCAGAAAGTTATATGTTGTGATATTGATACGCATGTGGTGGATTAAGGATTGGGGTCGAAATGCATATGGTGAGATAAGGTGGTCTTGATATGCTTGTTGGTAGTAGAGGAACTACTTTAAGCCACGCGGTGTGATAAGGTGGGCTAAAACACAGGAAGCTATTTCGAAAAAATGATTTTCAAAACTAAATGCAAGACTCCCGCGGTGATATAAGGAATGATTATGATTTATTTTGTGATATGAGACTCTGAGGCAGTACCTCGGTAGTGATGCTTGCTAATACCATTCAATTATATCACTTGTGTTTTGGTTGCTTTGTTTCCTTGGCATATTATTCATTGTTTGCTTTCGTGATGCCTTAATTGCCTTAATTCAGTGTATATATTCTTGGTATATTTTCTTCATTGTTTCATTTTTGTTGTTTATCATTATCACACTATCATATACCTGTTCAATTTTCTTATTTATTATAGTAGGGTGTTGACCTGACCTCATCACTACTCTACCGAGGTTAGCACTTATTGGGTACCGTTGTAGTCTACTCATTCTACACTTTTGCACATCCTTTTATGCAGATCCAGGTAGCCTTACCAGCCTAGGCACCGGTGAGTAGAGTTTAGATATGGAGACTTCAAGGTATACCTGCCGGCATCCGCGGGCCTCAGAGTCACCCTCTACCTAGTTCTATTTCATTTTCCCTTTTTATAGATAATGTTGTATAGGGATATTTAGTACACTGTTGTAAAGCTTAGGACTTGGTATCACCGGATGTTGGGAGTTTTGTTTTGTTGAGTTGCAGAGTTCTTTTATGTTAGTTGTTGAGTTATTTGAAAGTTTTTATCATTTTCTCACTTAAATTCTGCCTGAATGTTATGCTTACCTATTCTTAGAGACTAGGTTCCATCACGACATCCTATAGAGGAAAATTTGGTCAGTGACAAGTTGGTATCAGAGTACTAGGTACATAGGTTTTACATGTCAAAAGCAGGATTAGTAGAATCTCATGGATCGGTACAGAAACTTTTGTACTTATCTTCGAGAGGCTATGGAACTGTTAGGAAACTTCACTTATTTGATCCCTTATCATGCGAATTTGTTGACTTTAGATTTCTAAATCTATGTCTTTCTATTCTCTCACAGATGGTGAGTACATGCACCGGTGGATCCGACGATCAGATACCTGCGCCCCTGATAGAGCCGTGAGAGGCCGGGGCTGGGGCCGAGGTCTGGGTCCGGTAGAGGACAAGTAGGGGCATGTAGTATAGCCAAAGCAGCTGCACGAGCTACGACAGAGGAGCTACCGGTAGCTCTATTTGGGAGGTAGGCACTTGTGGCGCTTGTTGCTACCCCTGCACTTCAAGAGCCGCTCGCCCAGTTCTTGAGCATATTTGGTAATCTAGCTCAGGAGGGGTTGATTCCACTTGCAACGGCAACATCTCAGGCTAGGGTAGGAGCGCAAACTCCAGAGGCCCATACCCCAGAGCAGTGATTCCATGTTGAGCAGGTCCCATAGGTTATACAAGTGCAGCTGGTTGTCCTAGTTCAAGCCGAGGTTAGGGCATCAACTTCTAAGGAGGAGTAGCTCAGGCTCGAGTGGTACAAAAAATACCATCCTCCTTCTTTCAGTGGCCTAGCTACAGAGGACACATAAGGCTTTCTGGAAAAGTGCCACTGTATTCTCCATAACATGGGTATAGTGAAGACGAGCGGGGGTTCTTTCACTTCTTTCTAGCTATCGGGACTAGCATACTAGTCTTGGCGGGCTTGAGAGGAGGCTAGCCCAACCGAGGCAGCTTCACTCACATGGGCTCAACTTTTAGAGATGTTATTGAGATTTTGTTCCCCGAAGCCTTTGGGATACATGGCTTGAGCAGTTTGAGCAGCTGTGCCAGGGTTCTATGATCGTATCAGAGTATGTTCTGAAGTTTAGTGAGTTGTCCAGATATGCACCTGCCTTGGTTTACACAATTAGAGATCGAGTCCGTCGATTTATCAAGAGGCTCAACTATGGTATTAGATTCAGCATGGCTCGATAGTTGGAGACTGATACTCCATACCAGCAGGTGGTAGAAATCACATGGAGATTGGAGGGTTTGCAAGGCCAGGAGACATGACAGGGAGGCCAAGAGTCCTCGAGATTCTGGTGGATATAGTGGTGTCCACCAGAAAGTTATATGTTGTGATATTGATACGCATGTGGTGGATTAAGGATTGGGGTCGAAATGCATATGGTGAGATAAGGTGGTCATGATATGCTTGTTGGTAGTAGAGGAACTACTTGAAGCCACGCGGTGTGGTAAGGTGGGCTAAAACACGGGAAGCTATTTCGAAAAAATGATTTTCAAAACTAAATGCAAGGCTCCCGCGGTGATATAAGGAATGATTATGATTTGTTTTGTGATATGAGACTGTGAGGCAGTACCTCGGTAGTGATGCTTGCTAATACAATTCAATTATATCACTTGTGTGTTTGTTGCTTTGTTTCCTTGTCATATTATTCATTGTTTACTTTCGTGATGCCTTAATTGCCTTAATTCAGTGTATCTATTCTGGGTATATTTTCTTCATTGTTTCATTTTTGTTGTTTATCATTATCACACTATCATATACCTGTTCAATTTTCCTATTTATTCTAGTAGGGTGTTGGCCTGACCTCATCACTACTCTACCGAGGTTAGCACTTATTGGGTACCGTTGTAGTCTACTCATTCTACACTTTTGCACATCCTTTTATGTAGATCCAGGTAGCCTTACCAGCCTAGGCACCGGTGAGTAGAGTTTAGATATGGAGACTTCAAGGTATACCTGCCGGCGTCTGCGGGCCTCGGAGTCACCCTCTACCTATTTCTATTTCATTTTCCCTTTTTATAGATAATGTTGTATGGGGATATTTAGTATACTGTTGTAGAGCTTGGGACTTGATATCACCGGATGTTGGGAGTTTTATTCCGTTGAGTTGCAGAGTTCTTTTATGTTAGTTGTTGAGTTATTTGAAAGTTTTTATCATTTTCTCAGTTAAATTCTGCCTGAATGTTAGGCTTACCTACTTTTAGAGACTAGGTTCCATCACGACATCCTACAGAAGAAAATTTGGTCAGTGACAAGTTGGTATCAAAGCCCTAGGTACATAGGTTTTACGTGTCAAAAGCAGGAATAGTAGAATCTCACGGATCGGTACAGAAACTTTTGTATTTATCTTCGAGAGGCTATGGAACTGTTAGGAAACTTCACTTATTTGATCCCTTATCATGCGAATTTCTTGACTTTAGATTTCTAAATCTATGTCTTTCTATTCTCTCATAGATGGTGAGGACATCCACCGCTGGATCCGATGATCAGATATTATGCCCACTGATAGAGCCGCGAGAGGCTGGGGCTGGGGCCGCGGTCAGGGTCCGGGAGAGGACAATGAGGGGCATGTAGTGTAGCCAGAGCAGCTGCACGAGCTACGACAGAAGAGCCACTGGTAGCTTCAGTTGGGAGGTAGGCACTTGCGGCGCTTGTTGCTACCCCTGCACTTCAAGAGATGCTCGCCTAATTCTTGAGCATATTTTGTAATCTAGCTCAGGCGGGGTTGATTCCACTTGCAACGGCATATCTGAGGCTAGGGTAGGAGCGCAAACTCCAGCGGCCCGTACCCCAGAGCAGTGATTCCATGTTGAGCAGGTCCCATAGGTTATACAAGTGCAGCTGGTTGTCCCAGTTCAGGCCGAGGTTAGGGCATCAACTTCTAAGGAGGAGTAGCTCAGGCTCGAGTGGTACAAAAAATACCATCCTCCTTCTTTCAGTGGCCTAGCTTCAGAGGACGCACAAGGCTTTCTGGAAAAAGTGCCACTGTATTCTCCATAACATGGGTATAGTGAAGACGAGCGGGGGTTCTTTCACTTCTTTCTGCTATCGGGACTAGCATACTAGTCTTGGTGGGATTGGGAGGAGGCTAGCCCAAACGAGGCAGCTTCACTCACATGGGCTCAATTTTTTGAGATTTAATTGAGATTTTGTTCCCCGGAGCCTTTGGGATACATGGCGCGAGCAGTTTGAGCAGTTGTGCCAGGGTTCTATGATCGTATCAGAGTACGTTCTGAAGTTTAGTGAGTTGTCCAGATATGCACCTGCCTTGGTTTACACAATTAGAGATCGAGTCCGTCGATTTATCAAGAGGCTCAACTATGGTATTAGATTCAACATGGCTCGATAGTTGGAGACTGATACTCCATACCAGCAGGTGGTAGAAATCACATGGAGATTGGAGGGTTTGCAAGGCTAGGAGACATGACAGGGAGGCCAAGAGTCCTCGAGATTCTAGTGGATATAGTGGTGTCCACCAGAAAGTTATATGTTGTGATATTGATACGCATGTGGTGGATTAAGGATTGGAGTCGAAATGCATGTGGTGAGATAAGGTGGTCTTGATATGCTTGTTGGTAGTAGAGGAACTACTTGAAGCCACGTGGTGTGATAAGGTGGGCTAAAACACGGGAAGCTATTTCGAAAAAATGATTTTTAAAACTAAATGCAAGGCTCCCGCGGTGATATAAGGAATGATTATGATTTTTTTTGTGATATGAGACTGTGAGGCAGTACCTCGGTAGTGATGCTTGCTAATACCATTCAATTATATCACTTGTGTTTTGGTTGCTTTGTTTCCTTGTCATATTATTCATTGTCTACTTTCATGATGCCTTAATTGCCTTAATTCAGTATATCTATTCTTGGTATATTTTCTTCATTGTTTCATTTATGTTGTTTATCATTATCACACTATCATATACCTGTTCAATTTTCTTATTTATTATAGTAGGGTGTTGACCTGACCTCATCACTACTCTACCGAGGTTAGGCTTGGCACTTACTGGGTACCGTTGTAGTCTACTCATTCTACACTTTTGCACATCCTTTTATGGAGATCCAGGTATCCTTACCAGCCTATGCACCGGTGAGTAGAGTTTAGATATGGAGACTTCAAGGTATACCTGCCGGCGTCCGCGGGCCTCAGAGTCACCTTCTACCTAGTTCTATTTCATTTTCCCTTTTTATAGATAATGTTGTATAGGGATATTTAGTACACTGTTGTAAAGCTTGGGACTTGGTATCACCGGATGTTGGGAGTTTTGTTCTGTTGAGTTGCAGAGTTCTTTTATGTAAGTTGTTGAGTTATTTGAAAGTTTTTATCATTTTCTCACTTAAATTCTGCCAGAATGTTAGGCTTACCTACTCTTAGAGACTAGGTTCCATCACGACATCCTATAGAAAAAAATTTGGTCAGTGACAAGTTGGTATCAGAGTCCTAGGTATATAGGTTTTACATGTCAAAAGCAGGATTAGTAGAATCTCATGGATTAGTACAGAAACTTTTGTACTTATCTTCGAAAGGCTATGGAGCATTTAGGAAACTTCACTTATTTGATCCCTTATCATGCGAATTTGTTGACTTTAGATTTCTAAATCTATGTCTTTCTATTCTCTCACAGATGTTGAGTACATGCACTGGTGGATCCGACGATCATATACCTGCGCCCCCTGATAGAGCCGTGACAGGCCGGGGCTGGGGCCGAGGTTTGGGTCCGGTAGAGGACAAGGAGGGGCATGTAGTATAGCCAAAGCAGCTGCACGAGCTACGACAGAGGAGCCACCGGTAGCTCTAGTTGGGAGGTAGGCACTTGCGGCGCTTGTTGCTACCCCTGCACTTCAAGAGACGCTCGTCCAGTTCTTGAGCATATTTGGTAATCTAGCTCAGGCAAGGTTGATTCCACTTGCAGCGGCAACATCTCAGGCTAGGGTAGGAGCGCAAACTCCAGCGGCCCGTACCCCAGAGCAGTGATTCCATGTTGAGCAGGTCCCATAGGTTATACAAGTGCAGCTGGTTGTCCTAGTTCAGGCCGAGGTTAGGGCATCAACTTCTAAGGAGGAGTAGCTCAGGCTCGAGTGGTACAAAAAATACCATCCTCCTTCTTTCAGTGGCCTAGCTACAGAGGACGCATAAGGCTTTCTGGAAAAGTGCCACTGTATTCTCCATAACATGGGTATAGTGAAGACGAGCGGGGGTTCTTTCACTTCTTTCTAGCTATCGGGACTAGCATACTAGTCTTGGCGGGCTTGGGAGGAGGCTAGCCCAACCAAGGCAGCTTCACTCACATGGGCTCAATTTTTAGAGATGTTATTGAGATTTTGTTCCCCGAAGCCTTTGGGATACATGGCTTGAGCAGTTTGAGCAGTTGTGCCAGGGTTCTATGATCGTATCAGAGTACGTTCTGAAGTTTAGTGAGTTGTCCAGATATGCACCTGCCTTGGTTTACACAATTAGAGATCGAGTCCGTCGATTTATCAAGAGGCTCAACTACGGTATTAGATTCAACATGGCTCGATAGTTGGAGACTGATACTCCATACCAGCAGGTGGTAGAAATCACATGGAGATTGGAGGGTTTGCAAGGCTAGGAGACATGACAGGGAGGCCAAGAGTCCTCGAGATTCTAGTGGATATAGTGGTGTCCACCAGAAAGTTATATGTTGTGATATTGATACGCATGTGGTGGATTAAGGATTGGGGTCGAAATGCATATGGTGAGATAAGGTGGTCTTGATATGCTTGTTGGTAGTAGAGGAACTACTTTAAGCCACGCGGTGTGATAAGGTGGGCTAAAACACGGGAAGCTATTTCGAAAAAATGATTTTCAAAACTAAATGCAAGGCTCTCGCGGTGATATAAGGAATGATTATGATTTGTTTTGTGATATGAGACTGTGAGGCAGTACCTCGGTAGTGATGCTTGCTAATACCATTCAATTATATCTCTTGTGTTTTGGTTGCTTTGTTTCCTTGTCATATTATTCATTGTTTACTTTCGTGATGCCTTAATTGCCTTAATTCAGTATATCTATTCTTGGTATATTTTCTTCATTGTTTCATTTATGTTGTTTATCATTATCACACTATCATATACCTGTTCAATTTTCTTATTTATTATAGTAGGGTGTTGACCTGACCTCATCACTACTCTACCGAGGTTAGGCTTGGCACTTACTGGGTACCGTTGTAGTCTACTCATTCTACACTTTTGCACATCCTTTTATGGAGATCCAGGTATCCTTACCAGCCTATGCACCGGTGAGTAGAGTTTAGATATGGAGACTTCAAGGTATACCTGCCGGCGTCCGCGGGCCTCAGAGTCACCTTCTACCTAGTTCTATTTCATTTTCCCTTTTTTATAGATAATGTTGTATAGGGATATTTAGTACACTGTTGTAAAGCTTGGGACTTGGTATCACCGGATGTTGGAGTTTTGTTCTGTTGAGTTGCAGAGTTCTTTTATGTAAGTTGTTGAGGTATTTGAAAGTTTTTATCATTTTCTCACTTAAATTCTGCCAGAATGTTAGGCTTACCTACTCTTAGAGACTAGGTTCCATCACGACATCCTATAGAAAAAATTTTGGTCAGTGACAAGTTGGTATCAGAGTCCTAGGTACATAGGTTTTACATGTCAAAAGCAGGATTAGTAGAATCTCATGGATCGGTACAGAAACTTTTGTACTTATCTTCAAAAGGCTATGGAACATTTAGGAAACTTCACTTATTTGATCCCTTATCATGCGAATTTGTTGACTTTAGATTTCTAAATCTATGTCTTTCTATTCTCTCACAGATGGTGAGTACATGCACCGGTGGATCCGACGATCAGATACCTGCACCCCCTGATAGAGCCGTGAGAGGCCGGGGATGGGGCCGAGGTCTGGGTCCGGTAGAGGACAAGGTGGGGCATGTCGTATAGCCAAAGCAGCTGCACGAGCTACGGCAGAGGAGCCACCGGTAGCTCTAGTTGGGAGGTAGGCACTTGCGGCGCTTGTTGCTACCCCCGCACTTTAAGAGACGCTCGCCTAGTTCTTGAGCATATTTGGTAATCTAGCTCAGGCGGGGTTGATTCCACTTGCAACGGCAACATCTCAGGCTAGGGTAGGAGCGCAAACTCCAGCGACCCGTACCCCAGAGCAGTGATTCCATATTGAGCAGGTCCCATAGGTTATACAAGTGCAGTTGGTTGTCCCAGTTCAGGCCGAGGTTAGGGCATCAACTTCTAAGGAGGAGTAGCTCAGGCTCGAGTGGTACAAAAAATACCATCCTCCTTCATTCAGTGGCCTAGCTACAGAGGACGCACAAGGCTTTCTGGAAAAGTGCCACTGTATTCTCCATAACATGGGTATAGTGAAGACGAGCGGGGGTTCTTTCACTTCTTTCTAGCTATCGGGACTAGCGTACTAGTCTTGGCGGGCTTGGGAGGAGGCTAGCCCAACCGATGCAGCTTCACTCACATGGGCTCAATTTTTAGAGAAGTTATTGAGATTTTGTTCCCCGAAGCCTTTGGGATACATGGCTTGAGCAGTTTGAGCAGTTGTGCCAGGGTTCTATGATCGTATCAGAGTATGTTCTGAAGTTTAGTGAGTTGTCCAGATATGCACCTGCCTTGGTTTACACAATTAGAGATCGAGTCCGTCGATTTATCAAGAGGCTCAACTATGGTATTAGATTCTGCATGGCTCGATAGTTGGAGACTGATACTCCATACCAGCAGGTGGTAGAAATCACATGGAGATTGGAGGGTTTGCAAGGCTAGGAGACATGACAGGGAGGCCAAGAGTCCTCGAGATTCTGGTGGATATAGTGGTGTCCACCAGAAAGTTATATGTTGTGATATTGATACGCATGTGGTGGATTAAGGATTGGGGTCGAAATGCATATGGTGAGATAAGGTGGTCTTGATATTCTTGTTGGTAGTAGAGGAACTACTTTAAGCCACGCGGTATGATAAGGTGGGCTAAAACATGGGAAGCTATTTCGAAAAAATGATTTTCAAAACTAAATGCAAGGCTCCCGCGGTGATATAAGGAATGATTATGATTTGTTTTGTGATATGAGACTGTGAGGTAGTACCTCGGTAGTTATGCTTGCTAATACCATTCAATTATATCACTTGTGTGTTTGTTGCTTTGTTTCCTTGTCATATTATTCATTGTTTACTTTCGTGATGCCTTAATTGCCTTAATTCAGTGTATCTATTCTTGGTATATTTTCTTCATTGTTTCATTTTTTTTGTTTATCTTTATCACACTATCATATACCTGTTCAATTTTCTTATTTATTCTAGTAGGGTGTTGACCTGACCTCATCACTACTCTACCGAGGTTAGCACTTACTGGGTACCGTTGTAGTCTACTCATTCTATACTTTTGCACATCCTTTTATGCAGATCCAGGTAGCCTTACCAGCCTAGGCACCGGTGAGTAGAGTTTAGATATGGAGACTTCAAGGTATACCTGCCGGCGTCCGCGGGCCTTAGAGTCACCCTCTACCTAGTTCTATTTCATTTTCCCTTTTTATAGATAATGTTGTATAGGGATATTTAGTACACTGTTGTAAAGCTTGGGACTTGGTATCACCGGATGTTGGGAGTTTTGTTCTGTTGAGTTGCAGAGTTCTTTTATGTTAGTTGTTGAGTTGTTTGAAAGTTTTTATCATTTTCTCACTTAAATTCTGCCTGAATGTTAGGCTTACCTACTCTTAGAGACTAGGTTCCATTACGACATCCTACAGAGGAAAATTTGGTCAGTGATAAGTTGGTATCAGAGTCCTAGGTACATAGGTTTTACATGTCAAAAGCAGGATTAGTAGAATCTCATGGATCGGTACAGAAACTTTTGTACTTATCTTCGAAAGGCTATGGAACATTTAGGAAACTTCACTTATTTGATCCCTTATCATGCGAATTTGTTGACTTTAGATTTCTAAATCTATGTCTTTCTATTCTCTCACAGATGGTGAGTACATGCACCGGTGGATCCGACGATCAGATACCTGCGTCCCCTGATAGAGCCGTGAGAGGCCGGGGCTGGGGCCAAGGTCTGGGTCCGGTAGAGGACAAGGAGGGGCATGTAGTATAGCCAAAGCAGCTACACGAGCTACGACAGAGGAGCCACTGGCAGCTCTAGGTGGGAGGTAGGCACTTGCGGCGCTTGTTGCTACCCCTGCACTTCAAGAGATGCTCGCCCAGTTCTTGAGCATATTTGGTAATCTAGCTCAGGCGGAGTTGATTCCACTTGCAATGGCAACATCTCAGGCTAGGGTAGGAGCGCAAACTCCAGTGGCCCGTACCCCAGAGCAGTGATTCCATGTTGAGCAGGTCTCATAGGTTATACAAGTGCAGCTGGTTTTCCTAGTTCAGGCCGAGGTTAGGGCATCAACTTCTAAGAAGGAGTAGTAGCTCAGGCTCGAGTGGTACAAAAATACCATCCTCCTTCTTTCAGTGGCCTAGCTACAGAGGACGTATAAGGCTTTCTGGAAAAGTGCCACTATATTCTCCATATCATGGGTATAGTGAAGACGAGCAGGGGTTCTTTCACTTATTTCTAGCTATCGGGACTAGCATACTAGTCTTGGCAGGCTTGGGAGGAGGCTAGCCTAACCGAGGCAGCTTCACTCATATGGGCTCAATTTTTAGAGATGTTATTGAGATTTTGTTCCCCGAAGCCTTTGGGATACATGGCTTGAGCAGTTTGAGCAGTTGTGCCAGGGTTCTATGATCGTATCAGAGTATGTTCTGAAGTTTAGTGAGTTGTCCAGATATGCACCTGCCTTGGTTTACACAATTAGAGATCGAGTCAGTCGATTTATCAAGCGGCTCAACTATGGTATTAGATTCAGCATGGCTCGATAGTTGGAGACTGATACTCCATACCAGCAGGTGGTAGAAATCACATGGAGATTGGAGGGTTTGCAAGGCTAGGAGACATGACAGGGAGGCCAAGAGTCCTCGAGATTCTGGTGGATATAGTGGTGTCCACCAGAAAGTTATATGTTGTGATATTGATACGCATGTGGTGGATTAAGGATTGGGGTCGAAATGCATATGGTGAGATAAGGTGGTCATGATATGCTTGTTGGTAGTAGAGGAACTACTTGAAGCCACGCGGTGTGGTAAGGTGGGCTAAAACACGGGAAGCTATTTCGAAAAAATGATTTTCAAAACTAAATGCAAGGCTCTCGCGGTGATATAAGGAATGATTATGATTTATTTTGTGATATGAGACTGTGAGGCAGTACCTCGGTAGTTATGCTTGCTAATACCATTCAATTATATTACTTGTGTGTTTGTTGCTTTGTTTCCTTGTCATATTATTCATTGTTTACTTTCGTGATGCCTTAATTGCCTTAATTCAGTGTAGCTATTCTTGGTATATTTTCTTCATTGTTTCATTTTTGTTGTTTATCATTATCACACTATCATATACCTGTTCAATTTTCTTATTTATTCTAGTAGGGTGTTGACCTGACCTCATCACTACTCTACCGAGGTTAGCACTTACTGGGTACCGTTGTAGTCTACTCATTCTACACTTTTGCACATCTTTTTATGCATATCCAGGTAGCCTTACCAGCCTAGGCACCGGTGAGTAGGGTTTAGATATGGAGACTTCAAGGTATACCTGCTGGCATCCACGGGCCTTAGAGTCACCCTCTACCTAGTTCTATTTCATTTTCCCTTTTTATAGATAATGTTGTATAGGGATATTTAGTACACTGTTGTAAAGCTTGGGACTTGGTATCACCGGATGTTGGGAGTTTTGTTCTGTTGAGTTGCAGAGTTCTTTTATGTTAGTTGTTGAGTTATTTGAAAGTTTTTATCATTTTCTCACTTAAATTCTGCCTGAATATTAGGCTTACCTACTCTTAGAGACTAGGTTCCATCACGACATCCTACAGAGGAAAATTTGGTCAGTGATAAGTTGGTATTAGAGTCCTAGGTACATAGGTTTTACATGTCAAAAGCAGGATTAGTAGAATCTCATGGATCGGTATAGAAACTTTTGTACTTATCTTCGAAAGGCTATGGAACATTTAGGAAACTTCACTTATTTGATCCCTTATCATGCGAATTTGTTGACTTTAGATTTCTAAATCTATGTCTTTCTATTCTCTCACAGATGGTGAGTACATGCACCGGTGGATCCGACGATCAGATACCTGCGTCCCTTGATAGAGCCGAGAGTGGCCGGGGCTGGGGCCGAGGTCTGGGTCCGGTAGAGGACAAGGAGGGGCATGTAGTATAGCCAAAGCAGCTGCACGAGCTACGACAGAGGAGCCACTGGTAGCTCTAGTTGGGAGGTAGGCACTTGCGGCGCTTGTTGCTACCCCTGCACTTCAAGAGACGCTCGCCCAGTTCTTGAGCATATTTGGTAATCTAGCTCAGGCGGAGTTGATTCCACTTGCAATGGCAACATCTCAGGCTAGGGTAGGAGCGCAAACTCCAGCGGCCCGTACCCCAGAGCAGTGATTCCATGTTGAGCAGGTCTCATAGGTTATACAAGTGCAGCTGGTTGTCCTAGTTCAGGCCGAGGTTAGGGCATCAACTTCTAAGGAGGAGTAGCTCAGGCTCGAGTGGTACAAAAATACCATCCTCCTTCTTTCAGTGGCCTAGCTACAGAGGACGCATAAGGCTTTCTGGAAAAGTGCCACTGTATTCTCCATAACATGGGTATAGTGAAGACGAGCGGGGGTTCTTTCACTTATTTCTAGCTATCGGGACTAGCATACTAGTCTTGGCGGGCTTGGGAGGAGGCTAGCCCAACCGAGGCAGCATCACTCATATGGGCTCAATTTTTAGAGATGTTATTGAGATTTTGTTCCCCGAAGCCTTTGGGATACATGGCTTGAGCAGTTTGAGCAGTTGTGCCAGGGTTCTATGATCGTATCAGAGTATGTTCTGAAGTTTAGTGAGTTGTCCAGATATGCACCTGCCTTGGTTTACACAATCAGAGATCGAGTCTGTCGATTTATCAAGAGGCTCAACTATGGTATTAGATTCAGCATGGCTCGATAGTTGGAGACTGATACTCCATACCAGCAAGTGGTAGAAATCACATGGAGATTGGAGGGTTTGCAAGGCCAGGAGACATGACAGGGAGGCCAAGAGTCCTCGAGATTCTGGTGGATATAGTGGTGTCCACCAGAAAGTTATTGTTACACCCTATATTTTCGTACATAAAAATGCATCGTAAGCAAACTAATGTAGGACCAAAAATGAGATAATATTTAAAAGTATATAAATTAATTTAATCATGTTACCTCTGAGGTTACAAATATTGAACATCATGAACAACAAGTACAAAGAGGGTTGGACGGTTCAGAAGATAAAGCAATTGAAGAAAATAATGTTTCGTCGAAAGTCGACAAGTTGGGAATGTTATAACATATACCTTTGGGGTGAGACTAGGGTGCTTAACATGATAAGGAGATTATGTTATGATTTATATTAGTCGTATGACATCCGTGTGTTATGTTTTGAAGTCAAGAGAGTTGTGGAACAAAAGTCGATGAAAGTCATCACAAGTTACATTCATAAGTTTTACTGAAACTTTGGGTCAAATATAACTGCGATTTTCTCCTAATATACTTAGAGTTATGGGGTGTTCCACCTATCAAATTAAAGATATATGAGTCTATTTTCCAACTCATTAAACCGTTTGTCAATACGACATTGGAGTAGAAAGATATGGGCATTTGTGCGATACTGCGCAAGCTGCTAGGTGACAAGTAGGTGTGTCACCTACTTGCTTAAATGAGAGCCCAAAAAAATGGGCCATTTCGGGTCGTCCAAAGAGGCCTTTTAAGGGCCTATTTTCTTCATATATTAGACTTAAAATAGAGCATAATAACCAGACATAAGCTTTGCAAAGAATCCTCCCAAAAATTTCCCACAAACCCTAATTGATTTTCTCTCCCTTTCAAGTTCCAATTGGAGGTAAAACCTAGAGTTTGAAGAACCAAGCTAAGAGCTGAGTTATCCAACAAATAAGGTGAGTTTACTTCTCTCTTTCATCCAATTTTTCTTCTGTAAATTCATGGTAAGTCGTTCTATACTTGTAAGAACTCACGGGACGGTGATCGGAAGCCGTGAGTTCGAGTTATTCACTTGTAGCGGACTGTTTTGTGGACTGTTTTGTGTTGCTGTTGGCCTGCGTGTTTTACTACTATTTTGTGGAGTTTTGGAGGAGGAAGGGGGTTTATAAACACCATATAAATGTAGGGTGGTTGGCTGGTCGTTCGTCATAACATTTTCGGGTCGTTTGACACTACTACGGTGGTCGTTTTGTGTACGAAAAGATTGGGGTGTGTTGGACTGTTTTGTAGTATTTGATGGTGTATATAGGGCTGGAAAATGATGTATATATGTTGTTATTGTTCTGTTCTTGTATTGTTGGTGTTATCTTGAATTTGGAGGAAGTAAGGATTATAGGGGAGATGCTGCCCGTTTTAATACAAAATAGGTTTGTCGTTCGTTGTGCGATAGTTGTACCTTTCGTAACTTAACGATAGTATTATTATCATTCTTGTAGATTAAGGTGCGAAGAGGTGAGTTCAACTTGGTGATTGGAAATATTGTGATAAGGTATGTTAAGGCTAAGCCTTCCTTCATTTTGGCATGAACTCGTAGCTACATGTGTTAGTAATGAGACAAAAAGAGAAGTTCATATTCATGAATTTATTCACACTATTCTAGTCTCATAAGTTACAATATTATTCCTTATCGAGACTCTATATTCAATTTTAGTCTTGTCTTCTTCCAGTCAAGAGAGCAGCAAGCCTATATATACAGTATTACAGTATTTTCATTACCATCGAGCTATAATCGATGGGCAGGCCCCTATTGGGCAACCTCTGATCAGATGGAAAGTTATATACCGAGCCTACTGTGGCCGAGCGCCTATGAGCGAGCCCAGCATGGTCGAGATACATAGCCTAGTATGGCCGAGCGCCTATGAGCGAGCCTACTATGGCAGAGCAGTTATATATACCGAGCCTTATAAGGCCGTATAATTATTTTACTTACTATATTGAAGGAGTTGAGTCAGTATCAGCAGGTAAGTATATCTCCAGATCATCTTTGACTCCCAGTTACTTCCAGTTATTATATTATCAGTTCAGTTTTGATTTTTAGTTATGTTATTGCCTTACATACTCGGTACATTATTTCGTACTAATGTCCCTTTTCTGGGGACGCTGCATTTCATGCATGCAGGTTCAGATAGACAGGCGAGTAGATCTCCTCAGTAGGTGTTTCCTGAGTTCAGCCTGATCGGTAAGCTCCACGTCTTTCGGAGTTGCCAGGTCTAGAGTGTTGTGTACATCTTATGTATATCTGTATATATGTTATGGGTAGGTCGGGGGCCTGTTCCGATCATAGTACATCTATCAGTAGAGGCTTGTAGACATATCCTGTTGGTTAGTACAGTATGTTGGGTTTGTAGGCCTGGTATGTATAATTTGGTGGTTTGTCAGCTGTAGTAGCTATGACGGCCTTTTCGGCCTAGCTTTATATTGATGTTTAGTTAGCGCTAGTTTCCATTCAGTTTTATATTTTGCTTCGCAAATTGTCTTGCAAGGTGGCCCCATGGCCAAAGTATGACATTATGTGTTCAGAGTCCCTTAGTCGCAATTTGGTACGCCAGGTTAGGTGAGGCACCAGGTGCTTGTATCGCTCCTAGGTTCGGGGCGTGACAAACTTGGTATCAGAGCAGTTCTGTCCTAGGGAGTCTACAAGCCGTGTCTAGTAGGGTCTTGTTTATAGATGTGTTGTGCACCACATTATATAAGCAGGGCACTACAGGGCATTTAGGAGTTGGTTACCCTTCTTTGAAATCTAAATCGTGCTACAGAACTGAGTTATAGAAAATTTGAATTAAACTTATGTGTTGGTGTTTGCATGCACAGATGCCGGTGACTAGGAAGACTACGGCTAGCCAGAGGAGAGATACAACAGTAGGTGAGGGGACCAGTAGATGGGGCCCAGTCTGAGGCTCAAGGTGAGACCCCTACTCAGCCATTACCGGCTCCTCCACCAACTACGGAGATTCCTAGGGAAACCGCACATCCAGTTCCCCCTCCACTTCCATCAGATCAGGACTTGAGGAGTGCGGTGCATTTGTTGACACAGTTGGTAGCTACCCAGCAACAGGCTAGGGCATCAGCTAGTGCAGGAACTTCTGAGGGGTCTGGGAGTTCAAGGGTCCGAGAGTTTATTGCTTTGAGTCCCCCAGAGTTCACGGGGACAGATCAGAGGGAGGACCCACAGGATTTCATAGATCAGCTTCACAGGATCTTTCATGTTATGCATGCCACGGAGAAAGAGGCAGTTGAGCTAGCAGCTTTTCGACTCCGAGATATAGCCATCCTTTGGTATGAGGGATGGGAGAGGTTCAGGGGACGTGATGCACCTCCAGCTATTTGGGAGAATTTTTCAGATGCCTTCCTTGACCAGTACTTACCACGGGAGATCCGACAGGCTCGAGTCGATCAGTTTCTAGCCCTCAAGCAGGGTAATATGAGTGTTCGAGAGTATAGTCTCCGTTTTGACTCATTGGCCAGATATGCACCATCCATAGTTGCTACTATGCGGGACAGGATTCACAGGTTTATAGCAGGGTTAGCCCCAGAGTTAACCGAGGCATGTGCCACCGCTGCATTGCAGGATAGTATGGATATCTCCCGGATTCAGGCATTCGCCTAGAATATAGAAAGGGGTAGGCGTCGGCAGCAGGGTGCAAAAAGGGCTGAGCAAGGGCAACGTAAGAGGATGAGATTTCCCAGGTCTCAGGAGCAATATCAGGGTAGTTATAGGACCCAGTACTTCGGACGGCCACCTAGGCCTCCGCCACCTCAGTTACAGGGTTACAGGTATGACCGCTATACTCAGTCAGGACCAGGTGAGAGCTCATGGGCGTCGGGTTTGCAGCGACAACGAGGATCTGCGCAGACATGGTCATTTCCTCCACGGTGTGACATCTGTGGTAGAGGACACTTGGGCCAATGCCGAGCAGGTTCTGATGCTTGTTATACATGTGGGCGTCCAGGGCATATGATGCGGGATTGCCCAAATAGAGATTCGGGGGGAATGGCACAACCAGCGAGTTCAGCAACAGGATCATCTATGTCCGTGCATCCTTCAGGGCGTGAGTCTCAGTCTTCGGCTGGTAGAGGTCGGGGCAGAGGTAGAGGTTCCAGTTCAAGTGGTAATCAGAACCGTATCTATGCTTTAGCAGGTCGACAGGACCAAGAGTCTTCACCAGACGTTGTGACAGGTATATTAACCATTTGCTCTCACGATGCTTATGCTTTGATAGACCCAGGATCTACTTTATCGTATATTACCCCATTTGTCGCGAGGAAGTTTGGTATAGTGCCTGAAATACTAAGTGATCCTTTTGCGGTATCTACACTGGTCGGAGAATCAATTATTGCTAGACGGGTTTACCGAGGTTGTACGGTGACAATTTGTAGTCGTCAGACCTCAGCTGACCTAGTTGAGCTAGAGATGATGGATTTTGATGCTATCATGGACATGGACTGGTTGGCAGCTTGCTATGCCACAGTTGATTGCCGAGCAAAGGCAGCCAGATTTCATTTTTTGGGTGAGCCAGTCCTTGAATGGGTAGGTAATACACCAACACCCAGAGGTAGGTTTATTTCCTATCTGAAGGCGAGGAAAATGATCGCAAAAGGGTGCATTTATCATATTGTGCGAGTTAGAGATGCAGATGCTGAGATACCTATACTTCAGTCTATTCCCGTAGTCAAAGAGTATGCAGATGTGTTTCCAGATGAGCTTCCAGGTATTCCTCCAGAGCGAGAGATTGATTTTAGCATCGATTTGCTTCCAGGAACTCAACCAATATCCGTCCCTCCGTATAGAATGGCACCTGGCGAATTGAAGGAGTTGAAGGAGCAGTTAAAAGATTTGTTGGAGAAAGGTTACATCAGGCCCAGTACCTCACCTTGGGGTGCACCAGTACTATTTGTGCGGAAGAAAGATGGCTCGCTGAGGATGTGTATCGATTATAGGCAGCTGAACAAGGTAACTATTAAGAATAAGTATCCACTTCCAAGGATCGATGACTTGTTTGATCAGTTGCAGGGGGCTAGATGCTTTTCAAAGATAGATTTGAGGTCGGGGTACCACCAAGTCAGAGTTCGGGAAAAAGATATTCTGAAGACAGCCTTCAGGACCCGATATGGCCACTTCGAGTTCCTTGTCATGTCCTTCGGGTTGACTAATGCACCCGCTGTATTTATGGACTTGATGAATAGCCTATTCCGACCATTTTTAGATCTGTTCGTGATAGTATTTATTGATGATATTCTGGTTTATTCCCGTTCAGAGGATGAGCATGCGGACCACCTGCGAGCGGTACTCCAAACCCTCCGTGATCGTAAGTTGTATGCTAAGTTTTCTAAATGTGAGTTCTGGTTGAAGTCTGTAGCATTCTTGGGGCATATTGTATCAGATGATGGGATAAAGATGGACACTCAGAAGATTGAGGCCGTGAAATCTTGGCCTAGACCTACCACTCCGACAGAGGTTCGTAGCTTTCTAGGCTTAGCAGGATACTATCGGAGGTTCGTAGAGGGTTTTTCGTCCCTTTCGGCACCATTGACGAAGTTGACACAGAAAGAAACTAAGTTTCAATGGACAGAGGCTTGTGAGTGGAGTTTCCAAGAGCTTAAGAACAGGTTGACCTCAGCTCCAGTTCTAACACTTCCAGAGGGTCTAGAGGGTTATGCCGTGTATTGTGATGCATCAGTTGTCGGGTTAGGATGTGTCCTGATGCAACATGGGAAGGTAATTGCGTATGCTTCAAGGCAGTTGAGGAAGCACGAGAGGAATTATCCGACCCACAACCTCGAGTTAGCTGCGGTTGTCCATGCACTTAAGATATGGCGGCATTATTTATATGGTGTTCATGTTGATGTATTTACTGATCATAAAAGCCTAAAATATATCTTCAAGCAGAAAGAGTTGAATTTGCGACAGAGGCGATGGCTTGAGTTATTGAAAGATTACGATGTTAACATTCTCTACAATCCAGGGAAAGCTAATGTTGTAGCAGATGCCTTAAGTCGCCGATCTATGGGTAGCTTAGCTTAGCACATGTAGAGCCCAAGAAAAGACAATTAGCTAGAGAGATTCATCAATTGTCTTTGTTGGGGGTTCGGTTAGTAGATTCTGAGGATGGTGGAGTATTACTCCAAAACACTACAAAATCATCCCTCATAGCGGAAGTCAAGGAAAGGCAGTACGAGGACCCAGAGTTGGTCGAGTTGAGGGCGAGTTCCGCAGCAGAAGAAGCCATTGTTAGAGCTCAAGGGAGATGGGGTTCTCAGATACAGGGGTCGTTTGTGTGTTCCAGATGTAGCAGGGCTACGAGACAGGATTATGTCAGAGGCACATTATTCATGGTATTCTATCCATCCTGGATCGACGATGATGTATCATGACATTAAGGATGTGTACTGGTGGAATGATATGAAGAAGAACATTGCTGAGTTTGTCGCCCAATGTACTAGTTGCCAGCAAGTGAAGATAGAGCACCAGAAGCCTGGAGGGCTAATGCAGACTATAGAGATCCCGACATGGAAATGGGAGGCGATAAACATGGACTTTATCACGGGTTTACCTCGTTCTAATCGTAAGTTCGATTCCATATGGGTGATAGTCGATAGGCTCACGAAATCAGCTCACTTCCTACCGGTCAGATCTACATATACAGCAGAAAATTATGCAAAGTTATATATTAAGGAGATAGTGCGGCTACACGGAGTACCAGTTTCTATTATATCTGACCGTGGGGCTCAGTTTACAGCAAATTTTTGGAGGTCATTTCAGAGAGGTCTAGGGACTCAGGTGAATCTCAGCACAGCTTTTCATCCACAGACTGATGGACAAGCCGAGCGCACAATTCAGACGCTCGAGGATATGTTACGAGTATGTGTGTTGGATTTTAAAAGAAGTTGGGATGAACATCTACCTCTTGTCGAGTTTGCATATAATAACAGTTACCACTCCAGTATTCAGATGGCTCCGTACGAGGCTTTGTATGGGCGTAAGTGCAGATCTCCTATAGGGTGGTTTGATGTTAGGGAATCTGGGTTATATGGGCCAGACCTGGTTCAACAGGCCATAGAGAAAGTAAAGCTTATTCGGGAGCGACTGTTGACAGCTCAGAGTCGTCAGAAGTCATATTCTGACGTGCGGCGATGAGACTTAGAGTTCAGGATTAATGACTGGGTATTCTTAAAGGTATCACCTATGAATGGCGTGATGAGGTTTGGCAAGAAAGGCAAGCTTAGCCCACGGTATATTGGGCCTTATAGGATCATTCGGAGAGTGGGCCAAGTAGCTTATGAGTTAGATTTGCCCTCAGAATTGGAGTCTGTCCATCCGGTTTTTCACGTATCTATGCTACGGAAGTGCATTGGCAATCCTACCCGAGTGGTGCCCACGGATGATGTACAGATTACAGAGGACTTGTCATACGAGGAAATTCCAGTTGCCATCCTAGACCGACAAATCCGCAATCTACGAAATAAGGAGGTAGCTTCCGTAAAGGTTTTATGGAGGAGCAAGAATGTAGAAGAGATGACGTGGGAATCGGAGGAAGAAATGAAGTATAAATACCCCCACATATTTCAAACTGAAGATATGGCTCGAGATGGGATGCTACAACACAGCTCTATTCAGGCTAGCAGGTCAGCAGGTAAGCTTTTATTTTTCACTTTTAGTATTTATGATTTACGGTTGGTGAGGCAAAGTGTTGCTATTTATAAACATTGGCCATGTGTGGCATGCATAGTATGTTTTCTAGCTACGTACAGGTTGGTTTTAACCTAGTGTACGAAGGATACTCTGGCAAAAGTTTCCAAAGTCTCTAAGAGTAAACATTCGAGGACGAATGTTTCCAAGGGGGAATGATGTTACACCCTATATTTTCGTACATAAAAATGCATCGTAAGCAAACTAATGTAGGACCAAAAATGAGATAATATTTAAAAGTATATAAATTAATTTAATCTTGTTACCTCTGAGGTTACAAATATTGAAGATCATGAACAACAAGTACAAAGAGGGTTGGACGGTTCAGAAGATAAAGCAATTGAAGAAAATAATGTTTCGTCGAAAGTCGACAAGTTGGGAATATTATAACATATACCTTTGGGGTGAGACTAGGGTGCTTAACATGATAAGGAGATTATGTTATGATTTATATTAGTCATATGACATCCGTGTGTTATGTTTTGAAGTCAAGAGAGTTGTGGAACAAAAGTCGATGAAAGTCATCACAAGTTACATTCATAAGTTTTACTGAAACTTTGGGTCAAATGTAACTGCGATTTTCTCCTAATATACTTAGAGTTATGGGGTGTTCCACCTATCAAATTAAAGATCTATGAGTCTATTTTCCAACGCATTAAACCGTTTGTCAATACGACATTGGAGTAGAATGATATGGGCATTTGTGCGATACTGCACAAGCTGCTAGGTGACAAGTAGGTGTGTCACCTACTTGCTTAAATGAGAGCCCAAAAAAATGGGCCATTTCGGGTCGTCCAAAGAGGCCTTTTAAGGGCCTATTTTCTTCATATATTAGACTTAAAATAGAGCATAATAACCAGACATAAGCTCTGCAAAGAATCCTCCCAAAAATTTCCCACAAACCCTAATTGATTTTCTCTCCCTTTCAAGTTCCAATTGGAGGTAAAACCTAGAGTTTGAAGAACCAAGCTAAGGGCTGAGTTATCCAACAAATAAGGTGAGTTTACTTCTCTCTTTCATCCAATTTTTCTTCTGTAAATTCATGGTAAGTCGTTCTATACTTGTAAGAACTCACGGGACGGTGATCGGAAGCCGTGAGTTCGAGTTATTCACTTGTAGCGGACTGTTTTGTGGACTGTTTTGTGTTGCTGTTGGGCTGCGTGTTTTACTACTATTTTGTGGAGTTTTGGAGGAGGAAGGGGGTTTATAAACACCATATAAATGTAGGGTGGTTGGCTGGTCGTTCGTCATAACATTTTCGGGTCGTTTGACACTACTACGGTGGTCGTTTTGTGTACGAAAAGATTGGGGTGTGTTGGACTGTTTTGTAGTATTTGATGGTGTATATAGGGCTGGAAAATGATGTATATATGTTGTTATTGTTCTGTTCTTGTATTGTTGGTGTTATCTTGAATTTGGAGGAAGTAAGGATTATAGGGGAGATGCTGCCCGTTTTAATACAAAATAGGTTTGTCGTTCGTTGTGCGATAGTTGTACCTTTCGTAACTTAACGATAGTATTATTATCATTCTTGTAGATTAAGGTGCGAAGAGGTGAGTTCAACTTGGTGATTGGAAAGATTGTGATAAGGTATGTTAAGGCTAAGCCTTCCTTCATTTTGGCATGAACTCGTAGCTACATGTGTTAGTAATGAGACAAAAAGAGAAGTTCATATTCATGAATTTATTCACACTATTCTAGTCTCATAAGTTACAATATTATTCCTTATCGAGACTCTATATTCAATTTTAGTATTGTCTTCTTCCAGTCAAGAGAGCAGCAAGCCTATATATACAGTATTACAGTATTTTCATTACCATCGAGCTATAATCGATGGGCAGGCCCCTATTGGGAAACCTCTGATCAGATGGAAAGTTATATACCGAGCCTACTGTGGCCGAGCGCCTATGAGCGAGCCCAGCATGGTCGAGATACATAGCCTAGTATGGCCGAGCGCCTATGAGCGAGCCTACTATGGCAGAGCAGTTATATATACCGAGCCTTATAAGGCCGTACAATTATTTTACTTACTATATTGAAGGAGTTGAGTCAGTATCAGCAGGTAAGTATATCTCCAGATCATCTTTGACTCCCAGTTACTTCCAGTTATTATATTATCAGTTCAGTTTCGATTTTCAGTTATGTTATTGCCTTACATACTCGGTACATTATTTCGTACTGACGTCCCTTTTCTGGGGACGCTCCATTTCATGCATGCAGGTTCAGATAGACAGGCGAGTAGATCTCCTCAGTAGGTGTTTCCCGAGTTCAGCCTGATCGGTAAGCTCCACGTCTTTCGGAGTTGCCAGGTCTAGAGTGTTGTGTACATCTTATGTATATCTGTATATATGTTATGGGTAGGTCGGGGACCTGTTCCGATCATAGTACATCTATCAGTAGAGGCTTGTAGACATATCCTGTTGGTTAGTACAGTATGTTGGGTTTGTAGGCCTAGTATGTATAATTTGGTGGTTTGTCAGCTGTAGTAGCTATGACGGCCTTTTCGGCCTAGCTTTATATTGATGTTTAGTTAGCGCTAGTTTCCATTCAGTTTTATATTTTGCTTCGCAAATTGTCTTGCAAGGTGGCCCCATGGCCAAAGTATGACATTATGTGTTCAGAGTCCCTTAGTCGCAATTTGGTACGCCAGGTTAGGTGAGGCACCAGGTGCTTGTATCGCTCCTAGGTTCGAGGCGTGACAGTTATATGTTGTGATATTGATACGCATGTGGTGGATTAAGGATTGGGGTCGAAATGCATATGGTGAGATAAGGTGGTCTTGATATGCTTGTTGGTAGTAGAGGAACTACTTTAAGCCACGCGGTGTGATAAGGTGGGCTAAAACACGGGAAGCTATTTCGAAAAAATTATTTTCAAAACTAAATGCAAGGCTCCCGCGGTGATATAAGGAATGATTATGATTTGTTTTGTGATATGAGACTGTGAGGCAGTACCTCGGTAGTGATGCTTGCTAATACCATTCAATTATATCACTTGTGTGTTTGTTGGTTTGTTTCCTTGTCATATTATTCATTGTTTACTTTCGTGATGCCTTAATTGCCTTAATTCAGTGTATCTATTCTTGGTATATTTTCTTCATTGTTTCATTTTTGTTGTTTATCATTATCACACTATCATATACCTGTTCAATTTTCATATTTATTCTAGTAGGGTGTTGACCTGACCTCATCACTACTCTACCGAGGTTAGCACTTATTGGGTACTGTTGTAGTCTACTCATTCTACACTTTTGCACATCCTTTGATGCAGATCCAGGTAGCCTTACCAGCCTAGGCACCGGTGAGTAGCGTTTAGATATGGAGACTTCAAGGTATACCTGCCGGCGTCTGCGGGCCTCGGAGTCACCCTCTACCTAGTTCTATTTCATTTTCCCTTTTTATAGATAATGTTGTATGGGGATATTTAGTATACTGTAGTAGAGCTTGGGACTTGGTATCACCGGATGTTGGGAGTTTTATTCTATTGAGTTGCAGAGTTCTTTTATGTTAGTTGTTGAGTTATTTGAAAGTTTTTATCATTTTCTCAGTTAAATTCTGCCTGAATGTTAGGCTTACCTACTCTTAGAGACTAGGTTCCATCACGACATCCTACAGAGGAAAATTTGGTCAGTGACAAGTTGGTATCAAAGCCCTAGGTACATAGGTTTTACGTGTCAAAAGTAGGAATAGTAGAATCTCACGGATCGGTACAGAAACTTTTGTATTTATCTTCGAGAGGCTATGGAACTGTTAGGAAACTTCTCTTATTTGATTCCTTATAATGCGAATTTCGTGACTTTAGATTTCTAAATCTATGTCTTTCTATTGTCTCATGGATGGTGAGGACATCCACCGCTGGATCCGACGATCAGATATTGTGCCCCCTGATAGAGCCGCGAGAGGCCAGGGCTGGGGCCGAAGTCAGGGTCCGGGAGAGGACAAGGAGGGGCATGTAGTGTAGCCAGAGCAGCTGCACGAGCTATGACAGAGGAGCCACCGGTAGCTTCAGTTGGGAGGTAGGCACCTTCGGCGCTTGTTGCTACCCCTGCACTTCAAGAGACGCTCGCCCAATTCTTGAGCATATTTGGTAATCTAGCTCAGGCGGGGTTGATTCCACTTGCAACGGCAACATCTCAGGCTAGGGTAGGAGCGCAAACTCCAGCGGCCCGTACCCCAGAGCAGTGATTCCATGTTGAGCAGGTCCCATAGGTTATACAAGTGCAGCTGGTTGTCCTAGTTCAGGCCGAGGTTAGGGCATCAACTTCTAAGGAGGAGTAGCTCAGGCTCGAGTGGTACAAAAATACCATCCTCCTTCTTTCAGTGGCCTAGCTATAGAGGACGCATAAGGCTTTCTGGAAAAGTGCCACTGTATTCTCCATAACATGGGTATAGTGAAGACGAGCGGGGGTTCTTTCACTTCTTTCTAGCTATCGGGACTAGCATACTAGTCTTGGCGGGCTTGGGAGGAGGCTAGCCCAACCGAGGCAGCTTCACTCACATGGGCTCAATTCTTAGAGATGTTATTAAGATTTTGTTCCCCGAAGCCTTTGGGATACATGGCTTGAGCAGTTTGAGCAGTTGTGCCAGGGTTCTATGATCGTATCAGAGTATGTTCTGAAGTTTAGTGAGTTGTCCAGATATGCACCTGCCTTGGTTTACACAATTAGAGATCGAGTCCGTCGATTTATCAAGAGGCTCAACTATGGTATTAGATTCAGCATGGCTCTATAGTTGGAGACTGATACTCCATACCAGCAGGTGGTAGAAATAACATGGAGATTGGGGGGTTTGCAATGCCAGGAGACATGACAGGGAGGCCAACAGTCCTCGAGATTCTGGTGGATATAGTGGTGTCCACCAGAAAGTTATATGTTGTGATATTGATACGCATGTGGTGGATTAAGGATTGGGGTCGAAATGCATATGGTGAGATAAGGTGGTCTTGATATGCTTGTTGGTAGTAGAGGAACTACTTGAAGCCACGTGGTGTGATAAGGTGGGCTAAAACACGGAAAGCTATTTCGAAAAAATGATTTTCAAAACTAAATGCAAGGCTCCCGCAGTGATATAAGGAATGATTATGATTTGTTTTGTGATATGAGACTGTGAGGCAGTACCTCGGTAGTGATGCTTGCTAATACCATTCAATTATATCACTTGTGTGTTTGTTGCTTTGTTTCCTTGTCATATTATTCATTGTTTACTTTTGTGATGCCTTAATTGCCTTAATTCAGTGTATCTATTCTTGGTATATTTTCTTCATTGTTTCATTTTTGTTGTTTATCATTATCACACTATCATATACCTGTTCAATTTTCTTATTTATTCTAGTAGGGTGTTGACCTGACCTCATCACTACTCTACCGAGGTTAGCACTTATTGGGTACCGTTGTAGTCTACTCATTCTACACTTTTGCACATCCTTTTATGCAGATCCAGGTAGCCTTACCAGCCTAGGCACCGGTGAGTAGAGTTTAGATATGGAGACTTCAAGGTATACCTGCCGGCGTCTGCGGGCCTCGGAGTCACCCTCTACCTAGTTCTATTTCATTTTCCCTTTTTATAGATAATGTTGTATGGGGATATTTAGTATACTGTTGTAGAGCTTGGGACTTGGTATCACCGGATGTTGGGAGTTTTATTCTGTTGAGTTGCAGAGTTCTTTTATGTTAGTTGTTGAGTTATTTGAAAGTTTTTATCATTTTC
>NW_027438445.1:0-101751 GCF_000715075.1 Nicotiana tabacum | reverse complement strand
TTAGGGTTTAAAACCCTAATGTTGACCGAATGGAAAGAGTTCAGTTTAAGGTTTAAAACCCTAATGCTGACTAAAGGAAAGAGTTCAGTTCAAGGTTTAAAACTCTAATGCTGACTAAAGGAAAGAGTTCAGTTTAGGGTTTAAAACCCTAATGCTGTCTAAAGGGAAAAGTTCAGTTTAGGGTTTAAAACCCTAATGCTAACTAAAGGGAAGAGTTCAGTTTAAGGTTTAAAACCCTAATGCTGACTAAAGGAAAGAGTTCAGTTCAAGGTTTAAAACCCTAATGTTGACTAAAGGAAAGAGTTCAGTTTGGGGTTTAAAACCCTAATGCTGTCTAAAGGGAAAAGTTCAGTTTAGGGTTTAAAACCCTAATGCTAACTAAAGGGAAATGTTGAGTTTAGGGTTTAAAACCCTAATCCTGATTAAAGGGAAAAGTTCAGTTTAGGGTTTAAAACCCTAATGCTGACTAAAGGGGAAAAGTTTAGTTTCGGGTTTAAAACCCTAACGCTAACTAAGGGAAAAAGTTCAGTTTAGGGTTTAAAACCCTAATGCTGACTAAAGGGGAAAAGTTTAGTTTCGGGTTTAAAACCCTAATGCTAACTAAGGGAAAACGTTCAGCTTAGGGTTTAAAACCCTAATGCTGACTAAAGGGGAAAAGTTTAGTTTAGGGTTTAAAACCCTAATGCTGGCTAAAGGAAAAAGTTCAGTTTAGGGTTTAAAACCCTAATGCTGACTGAAAGGGAAAAGTTCAGTTTAGGGTTTAAAACCCTAATGCTGACTAAAGGGAAAAGTTCAGTTTAGGGTTTAAAACCCTAATGCTGACTAAATGGAAAAAGTTCAGTTTAGGGTTTAAAACCCTAATGCTAACTAAAGGGAAAAGTTCAGTTTAGGGTTTAAAACCCTAATGCTGACTGAAGGAAAAAGTTCAGTTTAGGGTTTAAAACCCTAATGCTGACTGAGGGAAAAAGTTCGGTTTAGGGTTTAAAACCCTAATGCTGACTAAAGGAAAGAGTTCAGTTTAGGGTTTAAAACCCTAATGCTGACTAAATGGAAAAAGTTCAGTTTAGGGTTTAAAACCCTAATGCTGACAATAAGGGAAAAGTTCAGTTTAGGGTTTAAAACCCTAATCCTGATTAAAGGGAAAAGTTCAGTTTAGGGTTTAAAACCCTAATGCTGACTAAAGGAAAAAGTTCAGTTTAGGGTTTAAAACCCTAATGCTGAATACCTGGAGATAGTTCAGTTTAGGGTTTAAAACCCTAATCCTTATTAAAGGGAAAAGTTTAGTTTAGGGTTTACAACCCTAATGCTGACTAAAGGGAAGAGGTCAGTTTAGGGTTTAAAACCCTAATCCTGATTAAAGGGAAAAGTTCAGTTTAGGGTTTAAAACACTAATGCTGACTAAATGGAAAAAGCTCAGTTTAGGGTTTAAAACCATAATGCTGACTAAAGGGAAGAGTTCAGTTTAGGGTTTAAAACCCTAATGCTGACTAAATGGAAAAAGTTTAGTTTAGGGTTTAAAACCCTAATGCTGACTAAAGGGAAAAGTTCAGTTTAGGGTTTAAAACCCTAATGCTGACTAAAGGGAAGAGTTCAGTTTATGGTTTAAAACCCTAATGTTGACTAAAGGGAAAAGTTCAGTTTAGGGTTTAAAACCCTAATGCTGACTAAAGGGAAGAGTTCAGTTTAGGGTTTAAAACCCTAATCCTGATTAAAGGGAAAAGTTCAGTTTAGGGTTAAAACCTTAATGCTGACTAAAGGGAATAGTTCAGTTTAGGGTTTAAAACCCTAATCCTGATTAAAGGAAAAAGTTCAGTTTAGGGTTTAAAACCCTAATGTTGACTAAATGGAAAAAGTTCAGTTTAGGGTTTAAAACCCTAATGCTGACTAATGGAAAGAGTTCAGTTTAGGGTTTAAAACCCTAATGTAGACTAAATGGAAAAAGTTCAGTTTAGGGTTTAAAACCCTAATGCTGACAAAAAGGGAAAAGTTCAGTTTAGGGTTTAAAACCCTAATGCTGACTAAAGGGAAGAGTTCAGTTTAAGGTTTAAAACCCTAATGCTGACTAAAGGAAAGAGTTCAGTTCAAGGTTTAAAACCCTAATGTTGACTAAAGGAAAGAGTTCAGTTTGGGGTTTAAAACTCTAATGCTGTCTAAAGGGAAAAGTTCAGTTTAGGGTTTAAAACCCTAATGCTGACTAAAGGGAAGAGGTCAGTTTAGGGTTTAAAACCCTAATCCTGATTAAAGGGAAAAGTTCAGTTTAGGGTTTAAAACACTAATGTTGACTAAATGGAAAAAGCTCAGTTTAGGGTTTAAAACCCTAATGCTGACTAAAGGGAAGAGTTCAGTTTAGGGTTTAAAACCCTAATGCTGACTAAATGGAAAAAGTTTAGTTTAGGGTTTAAAACCCTAATGCTGACTAAAGGGAAAAGTTCAGTTTAGGGTTTAAAACCCTAATGCTGACTAAAGGGAAGAGTTCAGTTTATGGTTTAAAACCCTAATGTTGACTAAAGGGAAAAGTTCAGTTTAGGGTTTAAAACCCTAATGCTGACTAAAGGGAAGAGTTCAGTTTAGGGTTTAAAACCCTAATCCTGATTAAAGGGAAAAGTTCAGTTTAGGGTTAAAACCTTAATGCTGACTAAAGGGAATAGTTCAGTTTAGGGTTTAAAACCCTAATCCTGATTAAAGGAAAAAGTTCAGTTTAGGGTTTAAAACCCTAATGTTGACTAAATGGAAAAAGTTCAGTTTAGGGTTTAAAACCCTAATGCTGACTAATGGAAAGAGTTCAGTTTAGGGTTTAAAACCCTAATGCTGACTAAATGGAAAAAGTTCAGTTTAGGGTTTAAAACCCTAATGCTGACAAAAAGGGAAAAGTTCAGTTTAGGGTTTAAAACCCTAATGCTGACTAAAGGAAAGAGTTCAGTTTAAGGTTTAAAACCCTAATGCTGACTAAAGGAAAGAGTTCAGTTCAAGGTTTAAAACTCTAATGCTGACTAAAGGAAAGAGTTCAGTTTGGGGTTTAAAACCCTAATGCTGTCTAAAGGGAAAAGTTCAGTTTAGGGTTTAAAACCCTAATGCTAACTAAAGGGAAAAGTTCAGTTTAGGGTTTAAAACCCTAATGCTGACTAAAGGGAAAAGTTGAGTTTAGGGTTTAAAACCCTAATCCTGATTAAAGGGAAAAGTTCAGTTTAGGGTTTAAAACCCTAATTCTGACTAAAGGGGAAAAGTTTAGTTTCGGGTTTAAAACCCTAACGCTAACTAAGGGAAAAAGTTCAGTTTAGGGTTTAAAACCCTAATGCTGACTAAAGGGGAAAAGTTTAGTTTCGGGTTTAAAACCCTAATGCTAACTAAAGGAAAAAGTTCAGCTTAGGGTTTAAAACCCTAATGCTGACTAAAGGGGAAAAGTTTAGTTTAGGGTTTAAAACCCTAATGCTGGCTAAAGGAAAAAGTTCAGTTTAAGGTTTAAAACCCTAATCCTGATTAAAGAGAAAGGTTAAGTTTATGGTTTAAAACCCTAATGCTGACTGAAGGGAAAAGTTCAGTTTAGGGTTTAAAACCCTAATGCTGACAGAAGGAAAAAGTTCAGTTTAGGCTTTAAAACCCTAATGCTGACTGAGGGAAAAAGTTCGGTTTAGGGTTTAAAACCCTAATGCTGACTGAGGGAAAAAGTTCAGTTTAGGGTTTAAAACCCTAATGCTGACTAAAGGGGAAAAGTTCAGTTTAGGGTTTAACACCCTAATGCTGACTAAAGGGAAAAGTTCAGTTTAGGGTTTAAAACCCTAATGCTGACTAAAGGGAAGAGTTCAGTTTAAGGTTTTAAACCCTAATGCTGACTAAAGGAAAGAGTTCAGTTCAAGGTTTAAAACCCTAATGCTGACTAAAGGAAAGAGTTCAGTTTAGGGTTTAAAACCCTAATGCTGACTAAATGGAAAAAGTTCAGTTTAGGGTTTAAAACCCTAATGCTGACAATAAGGGAAAAGTTCAGTTTATGGTTTAAAACCCTAATGCTGACTAAAGGGTAGAGTTCAGTTTAAGGTTTAAAACCCTAATGCTGACTAAAGGAAAGAGTTCAGTTCAAGGTTTAAAACCCTAATGCTGACTAAAGGAAAGAGTTCAGTTTAGGGTTTAAAACCCTAATGCTGACTAAAGGGAAAAGTTCAGTTTATGGTTTAAAACTCTAATCCTGATTAAAGGGTAAAGTTCAGTTTAGGGTTTAAAACCCTAATGCTGACTAAAGGGAAAAGTTTAGTTTAGGGTTTAAAACCCTAATGCTGACTAAAGGGAAGAGTTCAGTTTAGGGTTTAAAACCCTAATGCTGACTAAATGGAAAAAGTTCAGTTTAGGGTTTAAAACCCTAATGCTGACTAAAGGAAAAAGTTCAGTTTAGGGTTTAAAACCCTAATGCTGACTGAGGGAAAAAGTTCGGTTTAGGGTTTAAAACCCTAATGCTGACTGAGGGAAAAAGTTCAGTTTAGGGTTTAAAACCCTAATGCTGACTAAAGGGGAAAAGTTCAGTTTAGGGTTTAAAACCCTAATGCTGACTAAAGGGAAGAGTTCAGTTTAAGGTTTAAAACCCTAATGCTGACTAAAGGAAAGAGTTCAGTTCAAGGTTTAAAACTCTAATGCTGACTAAAGGAAAAAGTTCAGTTTAGGGTTTAAAACCCTAATGCTGACTAGCTGGAGATAGTTCAGTTTAGGGTTTAAAACCCTAATCCTGATTAAAGGGAAAAGTTCAGTTTAGGGTTTACAACCCTAATGCTGACTAAAGAGAAGAGGTCAGTTTAGGGTGTAAAACCCTAATCCTGATTAAAGGAAAAAGATCAGTTTAGGGTTTAAAACACTAATGCTGACTAAATGGAAAAAGCTCAGTTTAGGGTTTAAAACCATAATGCTGACTAAAGGGAAGAGTTCAGTTTAGGGTTTAAAACCCTAATGCTGACTAAATGGAAAAAGTTTAGTTTAGGGTTTAAAACCCTAATGCTGACTAAAGGGAAAAGTTCAGTTTAGGGTTTAAAACCCTAATGCTGACTAAAGGGAAGAGTTCAGTTTATGGTTTAAAACCCTAATGTTGACTAAAGGGAAAAGTTCAGTTTAGGGTTTAAAACCCTAATGCTGACTAAAGGGAAGAGTTCAGTTTAGGGTTTAAAACCCTAATCCTGATTAAAGGGAAAAGTTCAGTTTAGGGTTAAAACCTTAATGCTGACTAAAGGGAATAGTTCAGTTTAGGGTTTAAAACCCTAATCCTGATTAAAGGAAAAAGTTCAGTTTAGGGTTTAAAACCCTAATGTTGACTAAATGGAAAAAGTTCAGTTTAGGGTTTAAAACCCTAATGCTGACTAATGGAAAGAGTTCAGTTTAGGGTTTAAAACCCTAATGCAGACTAAATGGAAAAAGTTCAGTTTAGGGTTTAAAACCCTAATGCTGACAAAAAGGGAAAAGTTCAGTTTAGGGTTTAAAACCCTAATGCTGACTAAAGGGAAGAGTTCAGTTTAAGGTTTAAAACCCTAATGCTGACTAAAGGAAAGAGTTCAGTTCAAGGTTTAAAACCCTAATGTTGACTAAAGGAAAGAGTTCAGTTTGGGGTTTAAAACTCTAATGCTGTCTAAAGGGAAAAGTTCAGTTTAGGGTTTAAAACCCTAATGCTGACTAAAGGGAAGAGGTCAGTTTAGGGTTTAAAACCCTAATCCTGATTAAAGGGAAAAGTTCAGTTTAGGGTTTAAAACACTAATGTTGACTAAATGGAAAAAGCTCAGTTTAGGGTTTAAAACCCTAATGCTGACTAAAGGGAAGAGTTCAGTTTAGGGTTTAAAACCCTAATGCTGACTAAATGGAAAAAGTTTAGTTTAGGGTTTAAAACCCTAATGCTGACTAAAGGGAAAAGTTCAGTTTAGGGTTTAAAGCCCTAATGCTGACTAAAGGGAAGAGTTCAGTTTATAGTTTAAAACCCTAATGTTGACTAAAGGGAAAAGTTCAGTTTAGGGTTTAAAACCGTAATGCTGACTAAAGGGAAGAATTCAGTTTAGGGTTTAAAACCCTAATCCTGATTAAAGGGAAAAGTTCAGTTTAAGGTTAAAACCTTAATGCTGACTAAAGGGAATAGTTCAGTTTAGGGTTTAAAACCCTAATCCTGATTAAAGAAAAAGTTCAGTTTAGGGTTTAAAACCCTAATGTTGACTAAATGGAAAAAGTTCAGTTTAGGGTTTAAAACCCTAATGCTGACTAATGGAAAGAGTTCAGTTTAGGGTTTAAAACCCTAATGCTGACTAAATGGAAAAAGTTCAGTTTAGGGTTTAAAACCCTAATGCTGACAAAAAGGGAAAAGTTCAGTTTAGGGTTTAAAACCCTAATGCTGACTAAAGGAAAGAGTTCAGTTTAAGGTTTAAAACCCTAATGCTGACTAAAGGAAAGAGTTCAGTTCAAGGTTTAAAACTCTAATGCTGACTAAAGGAAAGAGTTCAGTTTGGGGTTTAAAACCCTAATGCTGTCTAAAGGGAAAAGTTCAGTTTAGGGTTTAAAACCCTAATGCTAACTAAAGGGAAAAGTTCAGTTTAGGGTTTAAAACCCTAATGCTGACTAAAGGGAAAAGTTGAGTTTAGGGTTTAAAACCCTAATCCTGATTAAAGGGAAAAGTTCAGTTTAGGGTTTAAAACCCTAATTCTGACTAAAGGGGAAAAGTTTAGTTTCGGGTTTAAAACCCTAACGCTAACTAAGGGAAAAAGTTCAGTTTAGGGTTTAAAACCCTAATGCTGACTAAAGGGGAAAAGTTTAGTTTCGGGTTTAAAACCCTAATGCTAACTAAAGGAAAAAGTTCAGCTTAGGGTTTAAAACCCTAATGCTGACTAAAGGGGAAAAGTTTAGTTTAGGGTTTAAAACCCTAATGCTGGCTAAAGGAAAAAGTTCAGTTTAAGGTTTAAAACCCTAATCCTGATTAAAGAGAAAGGTTAAGTTTATGGTTTAAAACCCTAATGCTGACTGAAGGGAAAAGTTCAGTTTAGGGTTTAAAACCCTAATGCTGACAGAAGGAAAAAGTTCAGTTTAGGCTTTAAAACCCTAATGCTGACTGAGGGAAAAAGTTCGGTTTAGGGTTTAAAACCTTAATGCTGACTGAGGGAAAAAGTTCAGTTTAGGGTTTAAAACCCTAATGCTGACTAAAGGGGAAAAGTTCAGTTTAGGGTTTAACACCCTAATGCTGACTAAAGGGAAAAGTTCAGTTTAGGGTTTAAAACCCTAATGCTGACTAAAGGGAAGAGTTCAGTTTAAGGTTTTAAACCCTAATGCTGACTAAAGGAAAGAGTTCAGTTCAAGGTTTAAAACCCTAATGTTGACTAAAGGAAAGAGTTCAGTTTAGGGTTTAAAACCCTAATGCTGACTAAATGGAAAAAGTTCAGTTTAGGGTTTAAAACCCTAATGCTGACTAAAGGGAAAAGTTCAGTTTATGGTTTAAAACCCTAATGCTGACTAAAGGGTAGAGTTCAGTTTAAGGTTTAAAACCCTAATGCTGACTAAAGGAAAGAGTTCAGTTCAAGGTTTAAAACCCTAATGCTGACTAAAGGAAAGAGTTCAGTTTAGGGTTTAAAACCCTAATGCTGACTAAAGGGAAAAGTTCAGTTTATGGTTTAAAACCCTAATCCTGATTAAAGGGTAAAGTTCAGTTTAGGGTTTAAAACCCTAATGCTGACTAAAGGGAAAAGTTTAGTTTAGGGTTTAAAACCCTAATCCTGATTAAAGGGAAAAGTTCAGTTTAGGGTTAAAAACTTAATGCTGACTAAAGGGAAGAGTTCAGTTTAGGGTTTAAAACCCTAATCCTGATTAAAGAAAAAGTTCAGTTTAGGGTTTAAAACCCTAATGTTGACTAAATGGAAAAAGTTCAGTTTAGGGTTTAAAACCCTAATGCTGACTAAAGGAAAGAGTTCAGTTTAGGGTTTAAAACCCTAATGCTGACTAAATGGAAAAAGTTCAGTTTAGGGTTTAAAACCCTAATGCTGACAATAAGGAAAAAGTTCAATTTAGGGTTTAAAACCCTAATGTTGACTAAAGGGAAGAGTTCAGTTTAAAGTTTAAAACCCTAATGCTGACTAAAGGAAAGAGTTCAGTTCAAGGTTTAAACCCTAAACTGAACTCTTTCCTTTAGTCAGCATTAGAGTTTTAAACCTTGAACTGAACTCTTTCCTTTAGTCAGCATTAGGGTTTTAAACCTTAAACTGAACTCTTTCCATTTAGTCAACATTAGGGTTTTAAACCCTAAACTGAACTTTTTCCTTTAATCAGGATTAGGGTTTTAAACCCTAAACTGAACTATTCCCTTTAGTCAGCATTAAGGTTTTAACCCTAAACTGAACTTTTCCCTTTAATCAGGATTAGGGTTTTAAACCCTAAACTGAACTCTTCCCTTTAGTCAGCATTAGGGTTTTAAACCCTAAACTGAACTTTTCCCTTTAGTCAACATTAGGGTTTTAAACCATAAACTGAACTTTTCCCTTTAGTCAGCATTAGGGTTTTAAACCCTAAACTGAACTTTTCCCTTTAGTCAGCATTAGGGTTTTAAACCCTAAACTGAACTTTTCCATTTAGTCAGCATTAGGGTTTTAAACCCTAAACTGAACTCTTCCCTTTAGTCAGCATTAGGGTTTTAAACCCTTAACTGAGCTTTTTCCATTTAGTCAGCATTAGTGTTTTAAACCCTAAACTGAACTTTTTCCTTTAATCAGGATTAGGGTTTTACACCCTAAACTGACCTCTTCTCTTTAGTCAGCATTAGGGTTGTAAACCCTAAACTGAACTTTTCCCTTTAATCAGGATTAGGGTTTTAAACCCTAAACTGAACTATCTCCAGCTAGTCAGCATTAGGGTTTTAAACCCTAAACTGAACTTTTCCCTTTTTGTCAGCATTAGGGTTTTAAACCCTAAACTGAACTTTTTCCATTTAGTCAGCATTAGGGTTTTAAACCCTAAACTGAACTTTTCCTTTAGTCAGCATTAGGGTTTTAAACCCTAAACTGAACTTTTCCCTTTAGTCAGCATTAGGGTTTTAAACCCTAAACTGAACTTTTCCTTTAGTCAGCATTAGGGTTTTAAACCCTAAACTGAACTTTTTCCCTCAGTCAGCATTAGGGTTTTAAACCCTAAACTGAACTTTTTCCTTCAGTCAGCATTAGGGTTTTAAACCCTAAACTTAACTTTTTCCCTTAGTTAGCGTTAGGGTTTTAAACCCGAAACTAAACTTTTCCCCTTTAGTCAGCATTAGGGTTTTTATCCCTAAACTGAACTTTTCCCTTTAATCAGGATTAGGGTTTTAAACCCTAAACTCAACTTTTCCCTTTAGTCAGCATTAGGGTTTTAAACCCTAAACTGAACTTTTCCCTTTAGACAACATTAGGGTTTTAAACCCCAAACTGAACTCTTTCCTTTAGTCAACATTAGGGTTTTAAACCTTGAACTGAACTCTTTCCTTTAGTCAGCATTAGGGTTTTAAACTTTAAACTGAACTCTTCCCTTTAGTCAACATTAGGGTTTTAAACCCTAAATTGAACTTTTTCCTTATTGTCAGCATTAGGGTTTTAAACCCTAAACTGAACTTTTTCCATTTAGTCAGCATTAGGGTTTTAAACCCTAAACTGAACTCTTTCCTTTAGTCAGCATTAGGGTTTTAAACCCTAAACTGACTAAAGGGAAAAGTTCAATTTAGGGTTTAAAACCCTAATGCTGACTAAAGGGAAGAGTTCAGTTTAGGGTTTAAAACCCTAATCCTGATTAAAGGGAAAAGTTCAGTTTAGGGTTAAAACCTTAATGCTGACTAAAGGGAATAGTTCAGTTTAGGGTTTAAAACCCTAATGCTGACTAAAGGGAAGAGTTCAGTTTAAAGTTTAAAACCCTAATGCTGACTAAAGGAAAGAGTTCAGTTCAAGGTTTAAAACCCTAATGTTGACTAAAGGAAAGAGTTCAGTTTGGGGTTTAAAACCCTAATGCTGTCTAAAGGAAAAGTTCAGTTTAGGGTTTAAAACCCTAATGCTGACTAAAGGGAAAAGTTGAGTTTAGGGTTTAAAACCCTAATCCTGATTAAAGGGAAAAGTTCAGTTTAGGGATAAAAACCCTAATGCTGACTAAAGGGGAAAAGTTTAGTTTCGGGTTTAAAACCCTAACGCTAACTAAGGGAAAAAGTTAAGTTTAGGGTTTAAAACCCTAATGCTGACTGAAGGAAAAAGTTCAGTTTAGGGTTTAAAACCCTAATGCTGACTGAGGGAAAAAGTTCGGTTTAGGGTTTAAAACCCTAATGCTGACTGAGGGAAAAAGTTCAGTTTAGGGTTTAAAACCCTAATGCTGACTAAAGGGGAAAAGTTCAGTTTAGGGTTTAAAACCCTAATGCTGACTAAAGGGAAGAGTTCAGTTTAAGGTTTAAAACCCTAATGCTGACTAAAGGAAAGAGTTCAGTTCAAGGTTTAAAACTCTAATGCTGACTAAAGGAAAAAGTTCAGTTTAGGGTTTAAAACCCTAATGCTGACTAGCTGGAGATAGTTCAGTTTAGGGTTTAAAACCCTAATCCTGATTAAAGGGAAAAGTTCAGTTTAGGGGTTACAACCCTAATGCTGACTAAAGAGAAGAGGTCAGTTTAGGGTGTAAAACCCTAATCCTGATTAAAGGAAAAAGTTCAGTTTAGGGTTTAAAACACTAATGCTGACTAAATGGAAAAAGCTCAGTTAAGGGTTTAAAACCCTAATGCTGACTAAAGGGAAGAGTTCAGTTTAGGGTTTAAAACCCTAATGCTGACTAAATGGAAAAAGTTCAGTTTAGGGTTTAAAACCCTAATGCTGACTAAAGGGAAAAGTTCAGTTTATGGTTTAAAACCCTAATGTTGACTAAAGGGAAAAGTTCAGTTTAGGGTTTAAAACCCTAATGCTGACTAAAGGGAAGAGTTCAGTTTAGGGTTTAAAACCCTAATCCTGATTAAAGGGAAAAGTTCAGTTTAGGGTTAAAACCTTAATGCTGACTAAAGGGAATAGTTCAGTTTAGGGTTTAAAACCCTAATCCTGATTAAAGGAAAAAGTTCAGTTTAGGGTTTAAAACCCTAATGTTGACTAAATGGAAAGAGTTCAGTTTAAGGTTTAAAACCCTAATGCTGACTAAAGGAAAGAGTTCAGTTCAAGGTTTAAAACTCTAATGCTGACTAAAGGAAAGAGTTCAGTTTAGGGTTTAAAACCCTAATGCTGTCTAAAGGGAAAAGTTCAGTTTAGGGTTTAAAACCCTAATGCTAACTAAAGGGAAGAGTTCAGTTTAAGGTTTAAAACCCTAATGCTGACTAAAGGAAAGAGTTCAGTTCAAGGTTTAAAACCCTAATGTTGACTAAAGGAAAGAGTTCAGTTTGGGGTTTAAAACCCTAATGCTGTCTAAAGGGAAAAGTTCAGTTTAGGGTTTAAAACCCTAATGCTAACTAAAGGGAAATGTTGAGTTTAGGGTTTAAAACCCTAATCCTGATTAAAGGGAAAAGTTCAGTTTAGGGTTTAAAACCCTAATGCTGACTAAAGGGGAAAAGTTTAGTTTCGGGTTTAAAACCCTAACGCTAACTAAGGGAAAAAGTTCAGTTTAGGGTTTAAAACCCTAATGCTGACTAAAGGGGAAAAGTTTCAGTTTAGGGTTTAAAACCCTAATGCTGACTAAAGGGAAGAGTTCAGTTTAAGGTTTAAAACCCTAATGCTGACTAAAGGAAAGAGTTCAGTTCAAGGTTTAAAACCCTAATGTTGACTAAAGGAAAGAGTTCAGTTTAGGGTTTAAAACCCTAATGCTGACTAAAGGGAAAAGTTCAGTTTATGGTTTAAAACCCTAATCCTGATTAAAGGGTAAAGTTCAGTTTAGGGTTTAAAACCCTAATGCTGACTAAAGGGAAAAGTTTAGTTTAGGGTTTAAAACCCTAATCCTGATTAAAGGGAAAAGTTCAGTTTAGGGTTAAAAACTTAATGCTGACTAAAGGGAAGAGTTCAGTTTAGGGTTTAAAACCCTAATCCTGATTAAAGAAAAAGTTCAGTTTAGGGTTTAAAACCCTAATGTTGACTAAATGGAAAAAGTTCAGTTTAGGGTTTAAAACCCTAATGCTGACTAAAGGAAAGAGTTCAGTTTAGGGTTTAAAACCCTAATGCTGACTAAATGGAAAAAGTTCAGTTTAGGGTTTAAAACCCTAATGCTGACACTAAAGGGAACAGTTCAGTTTAAGGTTTAAAACCCTAATGCTGACTAAAGGAAAGAGTTCAGTTCAAGGTTTAAAACCCTAATGTTGACTAAAGGAAAGAGTTCAATTTAGGGTTTAAAACCCTAATGCTGACTAAAGGGAAGAGTTCAGTTTAAGGTTTAAAACCCTAATGCTGACTAAAGGAAAGAGTTCAGTTCAAGGTTTAAAACCCTAATGTTGACTAAAGGAAAGAGTTCAGTTTGGGGTTTAAAACCCTAATGCTGTCTAAAGGAAAAGTTCAGTTTAGGGTTTAAAACCCTAATGCTGACTAAAGGGAAAAGTTGAGTTTAGGGTTTAAAACCCTAATCCTGATTAAAGGGAAAAGTTCAGTTTAGGGATAAAAACCCTAATGCTGACTAAAGGGGAAAAGTTTAGTTTCGGGTTTAAAACCCTAACGCTAACTAAGGGAAAAAGTTAAGTTTAGGGTTTAAAACCCTAATGCTGACTGAAGGAAAAAGTTCAGTTTAGGGTTTAAAACCCTAATGCTGACTGAGGGAAAAAGTTCGGTTTAGGGTTTAAAACCCTAATGCTGACTGAGGGAAAAAGTTCAGTTTAGGGTTTAAAACCCTAATGCTGACTAAAGGGAAAAGTTCAGTTTAGGGTTTAAAACCCTAATGCTGACTAAAGGGAAGAGTTCAGTTTAAGGTTTAAAACCCTAATGCTGACTAAAGGAAAGAGTTCAGTTCAAGGTTTAAAACTCTAATGCTGACTAAAGGAAAAAGTTCAGTTTAGGGTTTAAAACCCTAATGCTGACTAGCTGGAGATAGTTCAGTTTAGGGTTTAAAACCCTAATCCTGATTAAAGGGAAAAGTTCAGTTTAGGGTTTACAACCCTAATGCTGACTAAAGAGAAGAGGTCAGTTTAGGGTGTAAAACCCTAATCCTGATTAAAGGAAAAAGTTCAGTTTAGGGTTTAAAACACTAATGCTGACTAAATGGAAAAAGCTCAGTTAAGGGTTTAAAACCCTAATGCTGACTAAAGGGAAGAGTTCAGTTTAGGGTTTAAAACCCTAATGCTGACTAAATGGAAAAAGTTCAGTTTAGGGTTTAAAACCCTAATGCTGACTAAAGGGAAAAGTTCAGTTTAGGGTTTAAAACCCTAATGCTGACTAAAGGGAAAAGTTCAGTTTATGGTTTAAAACCCTAATGTTGACTAAAGGGAAAAGTTCAGTTTAGGGTTTAAAACCCTAATGCTGACTAAAGGGAAGAGTTCAGTTTAGGGTTTAAAACCCTAATCCTGATTAAAGGGAAAAGTTCAGTTTAGGGTTAAAACCTTAATGCTGACTAAAGGGAATAGTTCAGTTTAGGGTTTAAAACCCTAATCCTGATTAAAGGAAAAAGTTCAGTTTAGGGTTTAAAACCCTAATGTTGACTAAATGGAAAGAGTTCAGTTTAAGGTTTAAAACCCTAATGCTGACTAAAGGAAAGAGTTCAGTTCAAGGTTTAAAACTCTAATGCTGACTAAAGGAAAGAGTTCAGTTTAGGGTTTAAAACCCTAATGCTGTCTAAAGGGAAAAGTTCAGTTTAGGGTTTAAAACCCTAATGCTAACTAAAGGGAAGAGTTCAGTTTAAGGTTTAAAACCCTAATGCTGACTAAAGGAAAGAGTTCAGTTCAAGGTTTAAAACCCTAATGTTGACTAAAGGAAAGAGTTCAGTTTGGGGTTTAAAACCCTAATGCTGTCTAAAGGGAAAAGTTCAGTTTAGGGTTTAAAACCCTAATGCTAACTAAAGGGAAAAGTTGAGTTTAGGGTTTAAAACCCTAATCCTGATTAAAGGGAAAAGTTCAGTTTAGGGTTTAAAACCCTAATGCTGACTAAAGGGGAAAAGTTTAGTTTCGGGTTTAAAACCCTAACGCTAACTAAGGGAAAAAGTTCAGTTTAGGGTTTAAAACTCTAATGCTGACTAAAGGGGAAAAGTTTAGTTTCGGGTTTAAAACCCTAATGCTTGACTAAAGGGAAGAGTTCAGTTTAAGGTTTAAAACCCTAATGCTGACTAAAAGAAAGAGTTCAGTTCAAGGTTTAAAACCCTAATGTTGACTAAAGGAAAGAGTTCAGTTTAGGGTTTAAAACCCTAATGCTGTCTAAAGGGAAAAGTTCAGTTTAGGGTTTAAAACCCTAATGCTAACTAAAGGGAAAAGTTGAGTTTAGGGTTTAAAACCCTAATCCTGATTAAAGGGAAAAGTTCAGTTTAGGGTTTAAAACCCTAATGCTGACTAAAGGGGAAAAGTTTAGTTTCGGGTTTAAAACCCTAACGCTAACTAAGGGAAAAAGTTCAGTTTAGGGTTTAAAACCCTAATGCTGACTAAAGGGGAAAAGTTTAGTTTCGGGTTTAAAACCCTAATGCTGACTAAAGGGAAGAGTTCAGTTTAGGGTTTAAAACCCTAATGCTGGCTAAAGGAAAAATTTCAGTTTAGGGTTTAAAACCCTAATGCTGACTGAAAGGGAAAAGTTCAGTTTAGGGTTTAAAACCCTAATGCTGACTAAAGGGAAAAGTTCAGTTTAGGGTTTAAAACCCTAATGCTGACTGAAGGAAAAAGTTCAGTTTAGGGTTTAAAACCCTAATGCTGATTGAGAGAAAAAAGTTCTGTTTAGGGTTTAAAACCCTAATGCTGACTGAGGAAAAAGTTCAGTTTAGGGTTTAAAACCCTAATGCTGACTAAAGGAGAAAAGTTCAGTTTAGGGTTTAACACCCTAATGCTGACTAAAGGAAAAAGTTCAGTTTAGGGTTTAAAACCCTAATGCTGACTAAAGGAAAAAGTTCAGTTTAGGGTTTAAAACCCTAATGCTGACTAGCTGGAGATAGTTCAGTTTAGGGTTTAAAACCCTAATCCTGATTAAAGGGAAAAGTTCAGTTTAGGGTTTACAACCCTAATGCTGACTAAAGGGAAGAGGTCAGTTTAGGGTTTAAAACCTTAATCCTGATAAAAGGGAAAAGTTCAGTTTAGCGGTTTAAAACACTAATGCTGACTAAATGGAAAAAGCTCAGTTTAGGGTTTAAAACCCTAATGCTGACTAAAGGGAAGAGTTCAGTTTAGGGTTTAAAACCCTAATGTTGACTAAATGGAAAAAGTTCAGTTTAGGGTTTAAAACCCTAATGCTGACTAAAGGGAAAAGTTCAGTTTAGGGTTTAAAACCCTAATGCTGACTAAAGGGAAGAGTTCAGTTTATGGTTTAAAACCCTAATCCTGATTAAAGGGATAAGTTCAGTTTAGGGTTTAAAACCCTAATGCTGACTAAAGGGAAGAGTTCAGTTTAAGGTTTAAAACCCTAATGCTGACTAAAGGAAAGAGTTCAGTTCAAGGTTTAAAACCCTAATGCTGACTAAAGGAAAGAGTTCAGTTCAATGTTTAAAACCCTAATGCTGACTAAAGGGAAGAGTTCAGTTTAGGGTTTAAAACCCTAATGCTGACTAAAGGAAAAAGTTCAGTTTATGGATTAAAACCCTAATGCTGACTAAAGGGAAAAGTTCAGTTTAGGGTTTAAAACCCTAATGCTAACTAAATGGAAAAAGTTCAGTTTAGGGTTTAAAACCCTAATGCTGACAAAAAGGGAAAAGTTCAGTTTAGGGTTTAAAACCCTAATGCTGACTAAAGGAAAGAGTTCAGTTTAAGGTTTAAAACCCTAATGCTGACTAAAGGAAAGAGTTCAGTTCAAGGTTTAAAACCCTAATGTTGACTAAAGGAAAGAGTTCAGTTTGGGGTTTAAAACCCTAATGCTGTCTAAAGGGAAAAGTTCAGTTTAGGGTTTAAAACCCTAATGCTGACTAAAGGGAAAAGTTCAGTTTAGGGTTTAAAACCCTAATCCTGATTAAAGGGAAAAGTTCAGTTTAGGGATAAAAACCCTAATGCTGACTAAAGGGGAAAAGTTTAGTTTCGGGTTTAAAACCCTAACGCTAACTAATGGAAAAAGTTCAGTTTAGGGTTTAAAACCCTAATGCTGACTAAAGGGAAAAGTTTAGTTTCGGGTTTAAAACCCTAATGCTAACTAAGGGAAAAGGTTCAGCTTAGGGTTTAAAACCCTAATGCTGACTAAAGGGGAAAAGTTTAGTTTCGGTTTTAAAACCCAAATGCTGGCTTAAGGAAAAAGTTTAGTTTAGGGTTTAAAACCGTAATCCTGATTAAAGAGAAATGTTAAGTTTAGGGTTTAAAACCCTAATGCTGACTAAATGGAAAAAGTTCAGTTTAGGGTTTAAAACCCTAATGCTGACTAAAGGGAAAAGTTCAGTTTAGGGTTTAAAACCCTAATGCTGACTGAAGGAAAAAGTTCAGTTTAGGGTTTAAAACCCTAATGCTGACTGAGGGAAAAAGTTTAGTTTAGGGTTTAAAACCCTAATGCTGACTAAAGGAAAGAGTTCAGTTTAGGGTTTAAAACCCTAATGCTGACTAAATGGAAAAAGTTCAGTTTAGGGTTTAAAACCCTAATGCTGACAATAAGGGAAAAGTTCAGTTTAGGGTTTAAAACCCTAATCCTGATTAAAGGGAAAAGTTCAGTTTAGGGTTTAAAACCCTAATGCTGACTAAAGGAAAAAGTTCAGTTTAGGGTTTAAAACCCTAATGCTGAATAGCTGGAGATAGTTCAGTTTAGGGTTTAAAACACTAATCCTGATTAAAGGGAAAAGTTCAGTTTAGGGTTTACAACCCTAATACTGACTAAAGGGAAGAGGTTAGTTTAGGGTTTAAAACCCTAATCCTGATTAAAGGGAAAAGTTCAGTTTAGGGTTTAAAACACTAATGCTGACTAAATGGAAAAAGCTCAGTTTAGGGTTTAAAACCCTAATGCTGACTAAAGGGAAGAGTTCAGTTTAGGGTTTAAAACCCTAATGCTGACTAAATGGAAAAAGTTCAGTTTAGGGTTTAAAACCCTAATGCTGACTAAAGGGGAAAAGTTTAGTTTCGGGTTTAAAACCCTAACGCTAACTAATGGAAAAAGTTCAGTTTAGGGTTTAAAACCCTAATGCTGACTAAAGGGAAAAGTTTAGTTTCGGGTTTAAAACCCTAATGCTAACTAAGGGAAAAGGTTCAGCTTAGGGTTTAAAACCCTAATGCTGACTAAAGGGGAAAAGTTTAGTTTCGGGTTTAAAACCCTAATGCTGGCTAAAGGAAAAAGTTCAGTTTAGGGTTTAAAACCCTAATCCTGATTAAAGAGAAAGGTTAAGTTTAGGGTTTAAAACCCTAATGCTGACTAAATGGAAAAAGTTCAGTTTAGGGTTTAAAACCCTAATGCTGACTAAAGGGAAAAGTTCAGTTTAGGGTTTAAAACCCTAATGCTGACTGAAGGAAAAAGTTCAGTTTAGGGTTTAAAACCCTAATGCTGACTGAGGGAAAAAGTTCGGTTTAGGGTTTAAAACCCTAATGCTGACTAAAGGAAAGAGTTCAGTTTAGGGTTTAAAACCCTAATGCTGACTAAATGGAAAAAGTTCAGTTTAGGGTTTAAAACCCTAATGCTGACAATAAGGGAAAAGTTCAGTTTAGGGTTTAAAACCCTAATCCTGATTAAAGGGAAAAGTTCAGTTTAGGGTTTAAAACCCTAATGCTGACTAAAGGAAAAAGTTCAGTTTAGGGTTTAAAACCCTAATGCTGAATAGCTGGAGATAGTTCAGTTTAGGGTTTAAAACACTAATCCTGATTAAAGGGAAAAGTTCAGTTTAGGGTTTACAACCCTAATACTGACTAAAAGGAAGAGGTCAGTTTAGGGTTTAAAACCCTAATCCTGATTAAAGGGAAAAGTTCAGTTTAGGATTTAAAACACTAATGCTGACTAAATGGAAAAAGCTCAGATTAGGGTTTAAAACCCTAATGCTGACTAAAGGGAAGAGTTCAGTTTAGGGTTTAAAACCCTAATGCTGACTAAATGGAAAAAGTTTAGTTTAGGGTTTAAAACCCTAATGCTGACTAAAGGGAAAAGTTCAGTTTAGGGTTTAAAACCCTAATGCTGACTAAAGGGAAGAGTTCAGTTTATGGTTTAAAACCCTAATGTTGACTAAAGGGAAAAGTTCAGTTTAGGGTTTAAAACCCTAATGCTGACTAAAGGGAAGAGTTCAGTTTAGGGTTTAAAACCCTAATCCTGATTAAAGGGAAAAGTTCAGTTTATGGTTAAAACCTTAATGCTGACTAAAGGGAATAGTTCAGTTTAGGGTTTAAAACCCTAATCCTGATTAAAGGAAAAAGTTCAGTTTAGGATTTAAAACCCTAATGTTGACTAAATGGAAAAAGTTCAGTTTAGGGTTTAAAACCCTAATGCTGACTAATGGAAAGAGTTCAGTTTAGGGTTTAAAACCCTAATGCTGACTGAGGGAAAAAGTTCAGTTTAGGGTTTAAAACCCTAATGCTGACTAAAGGGTAAAAGTTCAGTTTAGGGTTTAACACCCTAATGCTGACTAGAGGTAAAAGTTCAGTTTAGGGTTTAAAACCCTAATGCTGACTAAAGGAAAAAGTTCAGTTTAGGGTTTAAAACCCTAATGCTGACTAGCTGGAGATAGTTCAGTTTAGGGTTTAAAACCCTAATCCTGATTAAAGGGAAAAGTTCAGTTTAGGGTTTACAACCCTAATGCTGACTAAAGGGAAGAGGTCAGTTTAGGGTTTAAAACCTTAATCCTGATAAAAGGGAAAAGTTATGTTTAGCGGTTTAAAACACTAATGCTGACTAAATGGAAAAAGCTCAGTTTAGGGTTTAAAACCCTAATGCTGACTAAAGGGAAGAGTTCAGTTTAGGGTTTAAAACCCTAATGTTGACTAAATGGAAAAAGTTCAGTTTAGGGTTTAAAACCCTAATGCTGACTAAAGGGAAAAGTTCAGTTTAGGGTTTAAAACCCTAATGCTGACTAAAGGGAAGAGTTCAGTTTATGGTTTAAAACCCTAATCCTGATTAAAGGGATAAGTTCAGTTTAGGGTTTAAAACCCTAATGCTGACTAAAGGGAAGAGTTCAGTTTAAGGTTTAAAACCCTAATGCTGACTAAAAGAAAGAGTTCAGTTCAAGGTTTAAAACCCTAATGCTGACTAAAGGAAAGAGTTCAGTTCAATGTTTAAAACCCTAATGCTGACTAAAGGGAAGAGTTCAGTTTAGGGTTTAAAACCCTAATGCTGACTAAAGGAAAAAGTTCAGTTTATGGATTAAAACCCTAATGCTGACTAAAGGGAAAAGTTCAGTTTAGGGTTTAAAACCCTAATGCTGACTAAATGGAAAAAGTTCAGTTTAGGGTTTAAAACCCTAATGCTGACAAAAAGGGAAAAGTTCAGTTTAGGGTTTAAAACCCTAATGCTGACTAAAGGGAAGAGTTCAGTTTAAGGTTTAAAACCCTAATGCTGACTAAAGGAAAGAGTTCAGTTCAAGGTTTAAAACCCTAATGTTGATTAAAGGAAAGAGTTCAGTTTGGGGTTTAAAACCCTAATGCTGTCTAAAGGGAAAAGTTCAGTTTAGGGTTTAAAACCCTAATGCTGACTAAAGGGAAAAGTTCAGTTTAGGGTTTAAAACCCTAATCCTGATTAAAGGGAAAAGTTCAGTTTAGGGATAAAAACCATAATGCTGACTAAAGGGGAAAAGTTTAGTTTCGGGTTTAAAACCCTAACGCTAACTAATGGAAAAAGTTCAGTTTAGGGTTTAAAACCCTAATGCTGACTAAAGGGAAAAGTTTAGTTTCGGGTTTAAAACCCTAATGCTAACTAAGGGAAAAGGTTCAGCTTAGGGTTTAAAACCCTAATGCTGACTAAAGGGGAAAAGTTTAGTTTCGGGTTTAAAACCCTAATGCTGGCTAAAGGAAAAAGTTCAGTTTAGGGTTTAAAACCCTAATCCTGATTAAAGAGAAAGGTTAAGTTTAGGGTTTAAAACCCTAATGCTGACTAAATGGAAAAAGTTCAGTTTAGGGTTTAAAACCCTAATGCTGACTAAAGGGAAAAGTTCAGTTTAGGGTTTAAAACCCTAATGCTGACTGAAGGAAAAAGTTCAGTTTAGGGTTTAAAACCCTAATGCTGACTGAGGGAAAAAGTTCGGTTTAGGGTTTAAAACCCTAATGCTGACTAAAGGAAAGAGTTCAGTTTAGGGTTTAAAACCCTAATGCTGACTAAATGGAAAAAGTTCAGTTTAGGGTTTAAAACCCTAATGCTGACAATAAGGGAAAAGTTCAGTTTAGGGTTTAAAACCCTAATCCTGATTAAAGGGAAAAGTTCAGTTTAGGGTTTAAAACCCTAATGCTGACTATAGGAAAAAGTTCAGTTTTGGGTTTAAAACCCTAATGCTGAATAGCTGGAGATAGTTCAGTTTAGGGTTTAAAACACTAATCCTGATTAAAGGGAAAAGTTCAGTTTAGGGTTTACAACCCTAATACTGACTAAAGGGAAGAGGTCAGTTTAGGGTTTAAAACCCTAATCCTGATTAAAGGAAAAAGTTCAGTTTAGGGTTTAAAACACTAATGCTGACTAAATGGAAAAAGCTCAGTTTAGGGTTTAAAACCCTAATGCTGACTAAAGGGAAGAGTTCAGTTTAGGGTTTAAAACCCTAATGCTGACTAAATGGAAAAAGTTTAGTTTAGGGTTTAAAACCCTAATGCTGACTAAAGGGAAAAGTTCAGTTTTAGGGTTTAAAACCCTAATGCTGACTAAAGGGAAGAGTTCAGTTTATGGTTTAAAACCCTAATGTTGACTAAATGGAAAAGTTCAGTTTAGGGTTTAAAACCCTAATGCTGACTAAAGGGAAGAGTTCAGTTTAGGGTTTAAAACCCTAATCCTGATTAAAGGGAAAAGTTCAGTTTAGGGTTAAAACCTTAATGCTGACTAAAGGGAATAGTTCAGTTTAGGGTTTAAAACCCTAATCCTGATTAAAGGAAAAAGTTCAGTTTAGGGTTTAAAACCCTAATGTTGACTAAATGGAAAGAGTTCAGTTTAGGGTTTAAAACCCTAATGCTGACTAAACGGAAAAAGTTCAGTTTAGGGTTTAAAACCCTAATGCTGACAAAAAGGGAAAAGTTCAGTTTAGGGTTTAAAACCCTAATGCTGACTAAAGGGAAGAGTTCAGTTTAAGGTTTAAAACCCTAATGCTGACTAAAGGAAAGAGTTCAGTTCAAGGTTTAAAACCCTAATGTTGACTAAAGGAAAGAGTTCAGTTTGCGGTTTAAAACCCTAATGCTGTCTAAAGGGAAAAGTTCAATTTAGGGTTTAAAACCCTAATGCTGACTAAAGGGAAGAGGTCAGTTTAGGGTTTAAAACCCTAATCCTGATTAAAGGGAAAAGTTCAGTTTAGGGTTTAAAACACTAATGCTGACTAAATGGAAAAAGCTCAGTTTAGGGTTTAAAACCCTAATGCTGACTAAAGGGAAGAGTTCAGTTTAGGGTTTAAAACCCTAATGCTGACTAAATGGAAAAAGTTTAGTTTAGTGTTTAAAACCCTAATGCTGACTAAAGGGAAAAGTTCAGTTTAGGGTTTAAAACCCTAATGCTGACTAAAGGGAAGAGTTCAGTTTATGGTTTAAAACCCTAATGTTGACTAAAGGGAAAAGTTCAGTTTAGGGTTTAAAACCCTAATGCTGACTAAAGGGAAGAGTTCAGTTTAGGGTTTAAAACCCTAATCCTGATTAAAGGGAAAAGTTCAGTTTAGGGTTAAAACCTTAATGCTGACTAAAGGGAATAGTTCAGTTTAGGGTTTAAAACCCTAATCCTGATTAAAGGAAAAAGTTCAGTTTAGGGTTTAAAACCCTAATGTTGACTAAATGGAAAAAGTTCAGTTTAGGGTTTAAAACCCTAATGCTGACTAATGGAAAGAGTTCAGTTTAGGGTTTAAAACCCTAATGCTGACTAAATGGAAAAAGTTCAGTTTAGGGTTTAAAACCCTAATGCTGACAAAAAGGGAAAAGTTCAGTTTAGGGTTTAAAACCCTAATGCTGACTAAAGGGAAGAGTTCAGTTTAAGGTTTAAAACCCTAATGCTGACTAAAGGAAAGAGTTCAGTTCAAGGTTTAAAACCCTAATGTTGACTAAAGGAAAGAGTTCAGTTTAGGGTTTAAAACCCTAATGCTGACTAATGGAAAGAGTTCAGTTTAGGGTTTAAAACCCTAATGCTGACTAAATGGAAAAAGTTCAGTTTAGGGTTTAAAACCCTAATGCTGACAAAAAGGGAAAAGTTCAGTTTAGGGTTTAAAACCCTAATGCTGACTAAAGGGAAGAGTTCAGTTTAAGGTTTAAAACCCTAATGCTGACTAAAGGAAAGAGTTCAGTTCAAGGTTTAAAACCCTAATGTTGACTAAAGGAAAGAGTTCAGTTTGGGGTTTAAAACCCTAATGCTGTCTAAAGGGAAAAGTTCAGTTTAGGGTTTAAAACTCTAATTCTGACTAAAGGGAAGAGGTCAGTTTAGGGTTTAAACCCTAATCCTTATTAAAGGGAAAAGTTCAGTTTAGGGTTTAAAACACTAATGCTGACTAAATGGAAAAAGCTCAGTTTAGGGTTTAAAACCCTAATGCTGACTAAAGGGAAGAGTTCAGTTTAGGGTTTAAAACCCTAATGCTGACTAAATGGAAAAAGTTTAGTTTAGTGTTTAAAACCCTAGTGCTGACTAAAGGGAAAAGTTCAGTTTAGGGTTTAAAACCCTAATGCTGACTAAAGGGAAGAGTTCAGTTTAGGGTTTAAAACCCTAATCCTGATTAAAGGGAAAAGTTCAGTTTAGGGTTAAAACCTTAATGCTGACTAAAGGGAATAGTTCAGTTTAGGGTTTAAAACCCTAATCCTGATTAAAGGAAAAAGTTCAGTTTAGGGTTTAAAACCCTAATGTTGACTAAATGGAAAAAGTTCAGTTTAGGGTTTAAAACCCTAATGCTGACTAAATGGAAAAAGTTCAGTTTAGGGTTTAAAACCCTAATGCTGACAAAAGGGAAAAGTTCAGTTTAGGGTTTAAAACCCTAATGCTGACTAAAGGGAAGAGTTCAGTTTAAGGTTTAAAACCCTAATGCTGACTAAAGGAAAGAGTTCAGTTCAAGGTTTAAAACCCTAATGTTGACTAAAGGAAAGAGTTCAGTTTGGGGTTTAAAACCCTAATGCTGTCTAAAGGGAAAAGTTCAGTTTAGGGTTTAAAACCCTAATGCTGACTAAAGGGAAAAGTTGAGTTTAGGGTTTAAAACCCTAATCCTGATTAAAGGGAAAAGTTCAGTTTAGGGTTTAAAACCCTAATGCTGACTAAAGGGGAAAAGTTTAGTTTCGGGTTTAAAACCCTAACGCTAACTAAGGGAAAAAGTTCAGTTTAGGGTTTAAAACCCTAATGCTGACTAAAGGAAAGAGTTCAGTTCAAGGTTTAAAACCCTAATGTTGACTAAAGGAAAGAGTTCAATTTAGGGTTTAAAACTCTAATGCTGTCTAAAGGGAAAAGTTCAGTTTAGGGTTTAAAACCCTAATGCTGACTAAAGGGAAAAGTTGAGTTTAGGGTTTAAAACCCTAATCCTGATTAAAGAGAAAGGTTAAGTTTAGGGTTTAAAACACTAATGCTGACTAAATGGAAAAAGTGCAGTTTAGGGTTTAAAACCCTAATGCTGACTAAAGGGAAAAGTTTAGTTTAGGGTTTAAAACCCTAATGCTGACTAAAGGGAAGAGTTCAGTTTATGGTTTAAAACCCTAATGTTGACTAAAGGGAAAAGTTCAGTTTAGGGTTTAAAACCCTAATGCTGACTAAAGGGAAGAGTTCAGTTTAGGGTTTAAAACCCTAATCCTGATTAAAGGGAAAAGTTCAGTTTAGGGTTAAAACCTTAATGCTGACTAAAGGGAATAGTTCAGTTTAGGGTTTAAAACCCTAATCCTGATTAAAGGAAAAGGTTCAATTTAGGGTTTAAAACCCTAATGTTGACTAAATGGAAAAAGTTCAGTTTAGGGTTTAAAACCCTAATGCTGACTAATGGAAAGAGTTCAGTTTAGGGTTTAAAACCCTAATGCTGACTAAATGGAAAAAGTTCAGTTTAGGGTTTAAAACCCTAATGCTGACAAAAAGGGAAAAGTTCAGTTTAGGGTTTAAAACCCTAATGCTGACTAAAGGGAAGAGTTCAGTTTAAGGTTTAAAACCCTAATGCTGACTAAAGGAAAGAGTTCATTTCAAGGTTTAAAACCCTAATGTTGACTAAAGGAAAGAGTTAAGTTTAGGGTTTAAAACCCTAATGCTGACTAATGGAAAGAGTTTAGTTTAGGGTTTAAAACCCTAATGCTGACTAAATGGAAAAAGTTCAGTTTAGGGTTTAAAACCCTAATGCTGACAAAAAGGGAAAAGTTCAGTTTAGGGTTTAAAACCCTAATGCTGACTAAAGGGAAGAGTTCAGTTTAAGGTTTAAAACCCTAATGCTGACTAAAGGAAAGAGTTCAGTTCAAGGTTTAAAACCCTAATGTTGACTAAATGAAAGAGTTCAGTTTGGGGTTTAAAACCCTAATGCTGTCTAAAGGGAAAAGTTCAGTTTAGGGTTTAAAACCCTAATGCTGACTAAAGGGAAGAGGTCAGTTTAGGGTTTAAACCCTAATCCTTATTAAAGGGAAAAGTTCAGTTTAGGGTTTAAAACACTAATGCTGACTAAATGGAAAAAGCTCAGTTTAGGGTTTAAAACCCTAATGCTGACTAAAGGGAAGAGTTCAGTTTAGGGTTTAAAACCCTAATGCTGACTAAATGGAAAAAGTTTAGTTTAGTGTTTAAAACCCTAGTGCTGACTAAAGGGAAAAGTTCAGTTTAGGGTTTAAAACCCTAATGCTGACTAAAGGGAAGAGTTCAGTTTATGGTTTAAAACCCTAATGTTGACTAAAGGGAAAAGTTCAGTTTAGGGTTTAAAATCCTAATGCTGACTAAAGGGAAGAGTTCAGTTTAGGGTTTAAAACCCTAATCCTGATTAAAGGGAAAAGTTCAGTTTAGGGTTAAAACCTTAATGCTGACTAAAGGGAATAGTTCAGTTTAGGGTTTAAAACCCTAATCCTGATTAAAAGAAAAAGTTCAGTTTAGGGTTTAAAACCCTAATGTTGACTAAATGGAAAAAGTTCAGTTTAGGGTTTAAAACCCTAATGCTGACTAATGGAAAGAGTTCAGTTTAGGGTTTAAAACCCTAATGCTGACTAAATGGAAAAAGTTCAGTTTAGGGTTTAAAACCCTAATGCTGACAAAAAGGGAAAAGTTCAGTTTAGGGTTTAAAACTCTAATGCTGACTAAAGGGAAGAGTTCAGTTTAAGGTTTAAAACCCTAATGCTGACTAAAGGAAAGAGTTCAGTTTGGGGTTTAAAACCCTAATGTTGACTAAAGGAAAGAGTTCAGTTTGGGGTTTAAAACCCTAATGCTGACTAAAGGGAAAAGTTGAGTTTAGGGTTTAAAACCCTAATCCTGATTAAAGGGAAAAGTTCAGTTTAGGGTTTAAAACCCTAATGCTGACTAAAGGGGAAAAGTTTAGTTTCGGGTTTAAAACCCTAACGCTAACTAAGGGAAAAAGTTCAGTTTAGGGTTTAAAACCCTAATGCTGACTAAAGGAAAGAGTTCAGTTCAAGGTTTAAAACCCTAATGTTGACTAAAGGAAAGAGTTCAATTTAGGGTTTAAAACCCTAATGCTGTCTAAAGGGAAAAGTTCAGTTTAGGGTTTAAAACCCTAATGCTGACTAAAGGGAAGAGTTCAGTTTAGGGTTTAAAACCCTAATGCTGACTAAAGGAAAGAGTTCATTTCAAGGTTTAAAACCCTAATGTTGACTAAAGGAAAGAGTTAAGTTTAGGGTTTAAAACCCTAATGCTGACTAATGGAAAGAGTTTAGTTTAGGGTTTAAAACCCTAATGCTGACTAAATGGAAAAAGTTCAGTTTAGGGTTTAAAACCCTAATGCTGACAAAAAGGGAAAAGTTCAGTTTAGGGTTTAAAACCCTAATGCTGACTAAAGGGAAGAGTTCAGTTTAAGGTTTAAAACCCTAATGCTGACTAAAGGAAAGAGTTCAGTTCAAGGTTTAAAACCCTAATGTTGACTAAATGAAAGAGTTCAGTTTGGGGTTTAAAACCCTAATGCTGTCTAAAGGGAAAAGTTCAGTTTAGGGTTTAAAACCCTAATGCTGACTAAAGGGAAGAGGTCAGTTTAGGGTTTAAACCCTAATCCTTATTAAAGGGAAAAGTTCAGTTTAGGGTTTAAAACACTAATGCTGACTAAATGGAAAAAGCTCAGTTTAGGGTTTAAAACCCTAATGCTGACTAAAGGGAAGAGTTCAGTTTAGGGTTTAAAACCCTAATGCTGACTAAATGGAAAAAGTTTAGTTTAGTGTTTAAAACCCTAGTGCTGACTAAAGGGAAAAGTTCAGTTTAGGGTTTAAAACCCTAATGCTGACTAAAGGGAAGAGTTCAGTTTATGGTTTAAAACCCTAATGTTGACTAAAGGGAAAAGTTCAGTTTAGGGTTTAAAATCCTAATGCTGACTAAAGGGAATAGTTCAGTTTAGGGTTTAAAACCCTAATCCTGATTAAAGGGAAAAGTTCAGTTTAGGGTTAAAACCTTAATGCTGACTAAAGGGAATAGTTCAGTTTAGGGTTTAAAACCCTAATCCTGATTAAAAGAAAAAGTTCAGTTTAGGGTTTAAAACCCTAATGTTGACTAAATGGAAAAAGTTCAGTTTAGGGTTTAAAACCCTAATGCTGACTAATGGAAAGAGTTCAGTTTAGGGTTTAAAACCCTAATGCTGACTAAATGGAAAAAGTTCAGTTTAGGGTTTAAAACCCTAATGCTGACAAAAAGGGAAAAGTTCAGTTTAGGGTTTAAAACTCTAATGCTGACTAAAGGGAAGAGTTCAGTTTAAGGTTTAAAACCCTAATGCTGACTAAAGGAAAGAGTTCAGTTTGGGGTTTAAAACCCTAATGTTGACTAAAGGAAAGAGTTCAGTTTGGGGTTTAAAACCCTAATGCTGACTAAAGGGAAAAGTTGAGTTTAGGGTTTAAAACCCTAATCCTGATTAAAGGGAAAAGTTCAGTTTAGGGTTTAAAACCCTAATGCTGACTAAAGGGGAAAAGTTTAGTTTCGGGTTTAAAACCCTAACGCTAACTAAGGGAAAAAGTTCAGTTTAGGGTTTAAAACCCTAATGCTGACTAAAGGAAAGAGTTCAGTTCAAGGTTTAAAACCCTAATGTTGACTAAAGGAAAGAGTTCAATTTAGGGTTTAAAACCCTAATGCTGTCTAAAGGGAAAAGTTCAGTTTAGGGTTTAAAACCCTAATGCTGACTAAAGGGAAAAGTTGAGTTTAGGGTTTAAAACCCTAATCCTGATTAAAGGGAAAAGTTTAGTTTAGGGTTTAAAACCCTAATGCTGACTAAAGGGGAAAAGTTTAGTTTCGGGTTTAAAACCCTAACGCTAACTAAGGGAAAAAGTTCAGTTTAGGGTTTAAAACCCTAATGCTGACTAAAGGGGAAAAGTTTAGTTTCGGGTTTAAAACCCTAATGCTAACTAAGGGAAAAAGTTCAGCTTAGGGTTTAAAACCCTAATGCTGACTAAAGGGGAAAAGTTTAGTTTCGGGTTTAAAACCCTAATGCTGGCTAAAGGAAAAAGTTCAGTTTAAGGTTTAAAACCCTAATCCTGATTAAAGAGAAAGGTTAAGTTTAGGGTTTAAAACCCTAATGCTGACTAAATGGAAAAAGTGCAGTTTAGGGTTTAAAACCCTAATGTTGACTAAAGGGAAAAGTTCAGTTTAGGGTTTAAAACCCTAATGCTGACTGAAGGAAAAAGTTCAGTTTAGGGTTTAAAACCCTAATGCTGACTGAGGGAAAATGTTCGGTTTAGGGTTTAAAACCCTAATGCTGACTGAGGGAAAAAGTTCAGTTTAGGGTTTAAAACCCTAATGCTGACTAAAGGGGAAAAGTTCAGTTTAGGGTTTTACACCCTAATGCTGACTAAAGGAAAGGTTAAGTTTAGGGTTTAAAACCCTAATGCTGACTAAATGGAAAAAGTGCAGTTTAGGGTTTAAAACCCTAATGTTGACTAAAGGGAAAAGTTCAGTTTAGGGTTTAAAACCCTAATGCTGACTGAAGGAAAAAGTTCAGTTTAGGGTTTAAAACCCTAATGCTGACTGAGGGAAAATGTTCGGTTTAGGGTTTAAAACCCTAATGCTGACTGAGGGAAAAAGTTCAGTTTAGGGTTTAAAACCCTAATGCTGACTAAAGGGGAAAAGTTCAGTTTAGGGTTTTACACCCTAATGCTGACTAAAGGAAAAAGTTCAGTTTCGGGTTTAAAACCCTAATGCTGACTAAAGGAAAAAGTTTAGTTTAGGGTTTAAAACCCTAATGCTGACTAGCTGGAGATAGTTCAGTTTAGGGTTTAAAACCCTAATCCTGATTAAAGGGAAAAGTTCAGTTTAGGGTTTAAAACCCTAATGCTGACTAAAGGGAAGAGTTCAGTTTATGGTTTAAAACCCTAATCCTGATTAAAGGGATAAGTTCAGTTTATGGTTTAAAACCCTAATGCTGACTAAAGGGAAGAGTTCAGTTTAAGGTTTAAAACCCTAATGCTGACTAAAGGAAAGAGTTCAGTTCAAGGTTTAAAACCCTAATGCTGACTAAATGGAAAAAGTTCAGTTTAGTGTTTAAAACCCTAATGCTGACTAAAGGGAAAAGTTCAGTTTAGGGTTTAAAACCCTAATGCTGACTAAAGGGAAGAGTTCAGTTTATGGTTTAAAACCCTAATCCTGATTAAAGGGATAAGTTCAGTTTATGGTTTAAAACCCTAATGCTGACTAAAGGGAAGAGTTCAGTTTAAGGTTTAAAACCCTAATGCTGACTAAAGGAAAGAGTTCAGTTCAAGGTTTAAAACCCTAATGCTGACTAAAGGAAAGAGTTCAGTTCAAGGTTTAAAACCCTAATGCTGAACTAAAGGGAAGAGTTCAGTTTAGGGTTTAAAACCCTAATACTGACTAAAGGAAAAAGTTCAGTTTAGGGATTAAAACCCTAATGCTGACTAAAGGGAAAAGTTCAGTTTAGGGTTTAAAACCGTAATGCTGACTAAAGGGAAGAGTTCAGTTTAAGGTTTAAAACCCTAATGCTGACTGAAGGAAAGAGTTCAGTTCAAGGTTTAAAACCCTAATGCTGACTAAAGGAAAGAGTTCAGTTTAGGGTTTAAAACCCTAATGCTGACTAAAGGAAAAAGTTCAGTTTAGGGTTTAAAACCCTAATGCTGACTAAAAGGAAAAGTTCAGTTTAGGGTTTAAAACCCTAATGCTGACTAAAGGGAAAAGTTCAGTTTAGGGTTTAAAACCCTAATGCTGACTAAAGGGAAAAGTTCAGTTTAGGGTTTAAAACCCTAATCCTTATTAAAGGAAAAAGTTCAGTTTAGGGTTTAAAACCCTAATGCTGACTAAAGGGAAAAGTTGAGTTTAGGGTTTAAAACCCTAATCCTGATTAAAGGGAAAAGTTCAGTTTAGGGTTTAAAACCCTAATGCTGACTAAAGGGGAAAAGTTTAGTTTCGGGTTTAAAACCCTAACACTAACTAAGGGAAAAAGTTCAGTTTAGGGTTTAAAACCTTAATGCTGACTAAAGGGGAAAAGTTTAGTTTCGGGTTTAAAACCCTAATGCTAACTAAGGAAAAAAGTTCAGTTTAGGATTTAAAACCCTAATGCTGACTAAAGGGGAAAAGTTTAGTTTCGGGTTTAAAACCCTAATGCTGGCTAAAGGAAAAAGTTCAGTTTAGGGTTTAAAACCCTAATCCTGATTAAAGGGAAAAGTTCAGTTTAGGGTTTAAAACCCTAATGCTGACTAAATGGAAAAAGTTCAGTTTAGGGTTTAAAACCCTAATGCTGACTAAAGAACCCTAATGCTGACTAAAGGAAAAATTTCAGTTTAGGGTTTAAAACCCTAATGCTGACTAAAGGAAAAAGTTCAGTTTAGGGTTTAAAACCCTAATGCTGACTGAGGGAAAAAGTTCAGTTTAGGGTTTAAAACCCTAATGCTGACTAAAGGGGAAAAGTTTAGTTTAGGGTTTAACACCCTAATGCTGACTAAAGGAAAAAGTTAAGTTTAGGGTTTAAAAACCTAATGCTGACTAAAGGAAAAAGTTCAGTTTAGGGTTTAAACCCCTAATGCTGACTAGCTGGGGATAGTTCAGTTTAGAGTTTAAAACCCTAATCCTGATTAAAGGGAAAAGTTCAGTTTAGGGTTTAAAACCCTAATGCTGACTAAAGGGAAGAGGTCAGTTTAGTGTTTAAAACCCTAATCCTGATTAAAGGGAAAAGTTCAGTTTAGGGTTTAAAACACTAATGCAGACTAAATGGAAAAAGTTCAGTTTAGGGTTTAAAACCCTAATGCTGACTAAAGGGAAGAGTTCAGTTTAGGGTTTAAAACCCTAATGCTGACTAAATGGAAAAAGTTCAGTTTAGGGTTTAAAACCCTAATGCTGACTAAAGGGAAAAGTTCAGTTTAGCGTTTAAAACCCTAATGCTGACTAAAGGGAAAAGTTCAGTTTAGGGTTTAAAACCCTAATGCTGACTGAAGGAAAAAGTTCAGTTTAGGGTTTAAAACCCTAATGCTGACTGAGGGAAAATGTTCGGTTTAGGGTTTAAAACCCTAATGCTGACTGAGGGAAAAAGTTCAGTTTAGGGTTTAAAACCCTAATGCTGGCTAAAGGAAAAAGTTCAGTTTAAGGTTTAAAACCCTAATCCTGATTAAAGAGAAAGGTTAAGTTTAGGGTTTAAAACCCTAATGCTGACTAAATGGAAAAAGTGCAGTTTAGGGTTTAAAACCCTAATGTTGACTAAAGGGAAAAGTTCAGTTTAGGGTTTAAAACCCTAATGCTGACTGAAGGAAAAAGTTCAGTTTAGGGTTTAAAACCCTAATGCTGACTGAGGGAAAATGTTCGGTTTAGGGTTTAAAACCCTAATGCTGACTGAGGGAAAAAGTTCAGTTTAGGGTTTAAAACCCTAATGCTGACTAAAGGGGAAAAGTTCAGTTTAGGGTTTTACACCCTAATGCTGACTAAAGGAAAAAGTTCAGTTTCGGGTTTAAAACCCTAATGCTGACTAAAGGAAAAAGTTCAGTTTAGGGTTTAAAACCCTAATGCTGACTTAAGGGAAAAGTTCAGTTTAGGGTTTAAAACCCTAATGCTGACTGAAGGAAAAAGTTCAGTTTAGGGTTTAAAACCCTAATGCTGACTAAAGGGGAAAAGTTTAGTTTCGGGTTTAAAACCCTAACGCTAACTAAGGGAAAAAGTTCAGTTTAGGGTTTAAAACCCTAATGCTGACTAAAGGAAAGAGTTCAGTTCAAGGTTTAAAACCCTAATGTTGACTAAAGGAAAGAGTTCAATTTAGGGTTTAAAACCCTAATGCTGTCTAAAGGGAAAAGTTCAGTTTAGGGTTTAAAACCCTAATGCTGACTAAAGGGAAAAGTTGAGTTTAGGGTTTAAAACTCTAATCCTGATTAAAGGAAAAAGTTCAGTTTAGGGTTTAAAGCCCTAATGCTGACTAAAGGGGAAAAGTTTAGTTTCGGGTTTAAAACCCTAACGCTAACTAAGGGAAAAAGTTTAGTTTCGGGTTTAAAACCCTAATGCTAACTAAGGGAAAAAGTTCAGCTTAGGGTTTAAAACCCTAATGCTGACTAAAGGGGAAAAGTTTAGTTTCGGGTTTAAAACCCTAATGCTGGCTAAAGGAAAAAGTTCAGTTTAAGGTTTAAAACCCTAATCCTGATTAAAGAGAAAGGTTAAGTTTAGGGTTTAAAACCCTAATGCTGACTAAATGGAAAAAGTGCAGTTTAGGGTTTAAAACCCTAATGTTGACTAAAGGGAAAAGTTCAGTTTAGGGTTTAAAACCCTAATGCTGACTGAAGGAAAAAGTTCAGTTTAGGGTTTAAAACCCTAATGCTGACTGAGGGAAAATGTTCGGTTTAGGGTTTAAAACCCTAATGCTGACTGAGGGAAAAAGTTCAGTTTAGGGTTTAAAACCCTAATGCTGGCTAAAGGAAAAAGTTCAGTTTAAGGTTTAAAACCCTAATCCTGATTAAAGAGAAAGGTTAAGTTTAGGGTTTAAAACCCTAATGCTGACTAAATGGAAAAAGTGCAGTTTAGGGTTTAAAACCCTAATGTTGACTAATGGGAAAAGTTCAGTTTAGGGTTTAAAACCCTAATGCTGACTGAAGGAAAAAGTTCTGTTTAGGGTTTAAAACCCTAATGCTGACTGAGGGAAAATGTTCGGTTTAGGGTTTAAAACCCTAATGCTGACTGAGGGAAAAAGTTCAGTTTAGGGTTTAAAACCCTAATGCTGACTAAAGGGGAAAAGTTCAGTTTAGGGTTTTACACCCTAATGCTGACTAAAGGAAAAAGTTCAGTTTCGGGTTTAAAACCCTAATGCTGACTAAAGGAAAAAGTTCAGTTTAGGGTTTAAAACCCTAATGCTGACTAGCTGGAGATAGTTCAGTTTAGGGTTTAAAACCCTAATCCTGATTAAAGGGAAAAGTTCAGTTTATGGTTTACAACCCTAATGCTGACTAAATGGAAAAAGCTCAGTTTAGGGTTTAAAACCCTAATGCTGACTAAATGGAAAAAGTTCAGTTTAGTGTTTAAAACCCTAATGCTGACTAAAGGGAAAAGTTCAGTTTAGGGTTTAAAACCCTAATGCTGACTAAAGGGAAGAGTTCAGTTTATGGTTTAAAACCTTAATCCTGATTAAAGGGATAAGTTCAGTTTATGGTTTAAAACCCTAATGCTGACTAAAGGGAAGAGTTCAGTTTAAGGTTTAAAACCCTAATGCTGACTAAAGGAAAGAGTTCAGTTCAAGGTTTAAAACCCTAATGCTGACTAAAGGAAAGAGTTCAGTTCAAGGTTTAAAACCCTAATGCTGACTAAAGGGAAGAGTTCAGTTTAGGGTTTAAAACCCTAATACTGACTAAAGGAAAAAGTTCAGTTTAGGGATTAAAACCTTAATGCTGACTAAAGGGAAAAGTTCAGTTTAGGGTTTAAAACCGTAATGCTGACTAAAGGGAAGAGTTCAGTTTAAGGTTTAAAACCCTAATGCTGACTAAAGGAAAGAGTTTAGTTCAAGGTTTAAAACCCTAATGCTGACTAAAGGAAAGAGTTCAGTTTAAGGTTTAAAACCCTAATGCTGACTAAAGGAAAAAGTTCAGTTTAGGGTTTAAAACCCTAATGCTGACTAAAGGGAAAAGTTCAGTTTAGGGTTTAAAACCCTAATGCTGACTAAAGGGAAAAGTTCAGTTTAGGGTTTAAAACCCTAATGCTGACTAAAGGGAAAAGTTCAGTTTAGGGTTTAAAACCCTAATCCTTATTAAAGGGAAAAGTTCAGTTTAGGGTTTAAAACCCTAATGCTGACTAAAGGGAAAAGTTGAGTTTAGGGTTTAAAACCCTAATCCTGATTAAAGGGAAAAGTTCAGTTTAGGGTTTAAAACCCTAATGCTGACTAAAGGGGAAAAGTTTAGTTTCGGGTTTAAAACCCTAACGCTAACTAAGGGAAAAAGTTCAGTTTAGGGTTTAAAACCTTAATGCTGACTAAAGGGGAAAAGTTTAGTTTCGGGTTTAATACCCTAATGCTAACTAAGGAAAAAAGTTCAGTTTAGGATTTAAAACCCTAATGCTGACTAAAGGGGAAAAGTTTAGTTTCGGGTTTAAAACCCTAATGCTGGCTAAAGGAAAAAGTTAAGTTTAGGGTTTAAAACCCTAATCCTGATTAAAGGGAAAAGTTCAGTTTAGGGTTTAAAACCCTAATGCTGACTAAATGGAAAAAGTTCAGTTTAGGGTTTAAAACCATAATGCTGACTAAAGAACCCTAATGCTGACTAAAGGAAAAATTTCAGTTTAGGGTTTAAAACCCTAATGCTGACTAAAGGAAAAAGTTCAGTTTAGGGTTTAAAACCCTAATGCTGACTGAGGGAAAAAGTTCAGTTTAGGGTTTAAAACCCTAATGCTGACTAAAGGGGAAAAGTTTAGTTTAGGGTTTAACACCCTAATGCTGACTAATGGAAAAAGTTCAGTTTAGGGTTTAAAAACCTAATGCTGACTAAAGGAAAAAGTTCAGTTTAGGGTTTAAAACCCTAATGCTGACTAGTTGGGGATAGTTCAGTTTATAGTTTAAAACCCTAATCCTGATTAAAGGGAAAAGTTCAGTTTAGGGTTTAAAACCCTAATGCTGACTAAAGGGAAGAGGTCAGTTTAGTGTTTAAAACCCTAATCCTGATTAAAGGGAAAAGTTCAGTTTAGGGTTTAAAACACTAATGCTGACTAAATGGAAAAAGTTCAGTTTAGGGTTTAAAACCCTAATGCTGACTAAAGGGAAGAGTTCAGTTTAGGATTTAAAACCCTAATGCTGACTAAATGGAAAAAGTTCAGTTTAGGGTTTAAAACCCTAATGCTGACTAAAGGGAAAAGTTCAGTTTAGGGTTTAAAACCCTAATGCTGACTAAAGGGAAGAGTTCAGTTTATGGTTTAAAACCCTAATCCTGATTAAAGGGAAAAGTTCAGTTTAGGGTTTAAAACCCTAATGCTGACTAAAGGGAAGAGTTCAGTTTAAGGTTTAATTCCCGTAATGCTGACTAAAGGAAAGAGTTCAGTTCAAGGTTTAAAACCCTAATGCTGACTAAAGGAAAGAGTTCAGTTTAGGGTTTAAAACCCTAATGCTAACTAAAGGGAAAAGTTCAGTTTAGGGTTTAAAACCCTAATGCTGACTAAAGGGAAAAGTTCAGTTTAGGGTTTAAAACCCTAATGATGACTAAAGGGAAGAGTTCAGTTTAAGGTTTAAAACCCTAATGCTGACTAAAGGAAAGAGTTCAGTTCAAGGTTTAAAACCCTAATGCTGACTAAAGGAAAGAGTTCAGTTTAGGGTTTAAAACCCTAATGCTGACTAAAGGGAAAAGTTCAGTTTAGGGTTTAAAATCCTAATGCTGACTAATTGGAAAAGTTCAGTTTAGGGTTTAAAACCCTAATCTTGATTAAAGGGAAAAGTTCAGTTTAGGGTTTAAAACCCTAATGCTGACTAAAGGGAATAGTTCAGTTTAGGGTTTAAAACCCTAATCCTGATTAAAGGGAAAAGTTCAGTTTAGGGTTTAAAATCCTAATACTGACTAAATGGAAAAAGTTCAGTTTAGGGTTTAAAACCTTAATGCTGACTAAAGGGAAGAGTTCAGTTTAGGGTTTAAAACCCTAATGCTGACTTAATGGAAAAAGTTCAGTTTAGGGTTTAAAACCCTAATGCTGACTAAAGGGAAAAGTTCAGTTTAGGGTTTAAAACCCTAATGCTGACTAAAGGGAAGAGTTCAGTTTAAGGTTTAAAACCCTAATGCTGACTAAAGGAAAGAGTTCAGTTCAAGGTTTAAAACCCTAATGTTGACTAAAGGAAAGAGTTCAGTTAAGGGTTTAAAACCCTAATGCTATCTAAAGGGAAAAGTTCAGTTTAGGGTTTAAACCCATAATGCTGACTAAAGGAAAAAGTTCAGTTTAGGGTCTAAAACCCTAATGTTGACTAAATGGAAAAAGTTCAGTTTAGGGTTTAAAACCCTAATGCTGACTAATGGAAAGAGTTCAGTTTAGGGTTTAAAACCCTAATGCTGACTAAATGGAAAAAGTTCAGTTTAGGGTTTAAAACCCTAATGCTAACTAAGGGAAAAAGTTCAGTTTACGGTTTAAAACCCTAATGCTGACTTAAGGGGAAATGTTTAGTTGCGGGTTTAAAACCCTAATGCTGACTAAAGGAAAAAGTTCAGTTTAGGGTTTAAAACCCTAATCTTGATTAAAGGGAAAAGTTCAGTTTAGGGTTTAAAACCCTAATGCTGACTAAATGGAAAAAGTTTAGTTTAGGGTTTAAAACCCTAATGCTGACTAAAAGAAAAAGTTCAGTTTAGGGTTTAAAACCCTAATGCTGACTAAAGGGAAAAGTTCAGTTTAGGGTTTAAAACCCTAATACTGACTAAAGGAAAAAGTTCAGGTTAGGGTTTAAAACCCTAATGCTGACTAAAAGAAAAATTTCAGTTTAGGGTTTAAAACCCTAATGCTGACTGAGGGAAAAAGTTCAGTTTAGGGTTTAAAACCCTAATGCTGACTAAAGGGAAAAGTTTAGTTTAGGGTTTAAAATCCTAATGCTGACTAATTGGAAAAGTTCAGTTTAGGGTTTAAAACACTAATCCTGATTAAAGGGAAAAGTTCAGTTTAGGGTTTACAACCCTAATGCTGACTAAAGGGAAGAGGTCAGTTTAGGGTTTAAAACCCTAATCCTGATTAAAGGGAAAAGTTCAGTTTAGGGTTTAAAACACTAATGCTGACTAAATGGAAAAAGCTCAGTTTAGGGTTTAAAACCCTAATGCTGACTTAAGGGAAGAGTTCAGTTTAGGGTTTAAAACCCTAATGCTGACTAAATGGAAAAAGTTTAGTTTAGGGTTTAAAACCCTAATGCTGACTAAAGGGAAAAGTTCAGTTTAGGGTTTAAAACCCTAATGCTGACTAAAGGGAAGAGTTCAGTTTATGGTTTAAAACCCTAATGTTGACTAAAGGGAAAAGTTCAGTTTAGGGTTTAAAACCCTAATGCTGACTAAAGGGAAGAGTTCAGTTTAGGGTTTAAAACCCTAATCCTGATTAAAGGGAAAAGTTCAGTTTAGGGTTAAAACCTTAATGCTGACTAAAGGGAATAGTTCAGTGTAGGGTTTAAAACCCTAATCCTGATTAAAGGAAAAAGTTCAGTTTAGGGTTTAAAACCCTAATGTTGACTAAATGGAAAAAGTTCAGTTTAGGGTTTAAAACCCTAATGCTGACTAATGGAAAGAGTTCAGTTTAGTGTTTAAAACCCTAATGCTGACTAAATGGAAAAAGTTCAGTTTAGGGTTTAAAACCCTAATGCTGACAAAAAGGGAAAAGTTCAGTTTAGGGTTTAAAACCCTAATGCTGACTAAAGGGAAGAGTTCAGTTTAAGGTTTAAAACCCTAATGCTGACTAAAGGAAAGAGTTCAGTTCAAGGTTTAAAACCCTAATGCTGACTAAAGGAAAGAGTTCAGTTTAGGGTTTAAAACCCTAATGCTGACTAAAGGGAAAAGTTCAGTTTAGGGTTTAAAATCCTAATGCTGACTAATTGGAAAAGTTCAGTTTAGGGTTTAAAACCCTAATCTTGATTAAAGGGAAAAGTTCAGTTTAGGGTTTAAAACCCTAATGCTGACTAAAGGGAATAGTTCAGTTTAGGGTTTAAAACCCTAATCCTGATTAAAGGGAAAAGTTCAGTTTAGGGTTTAAAATCCTAATACTGACTAAATGGAAAAAGTTCAGTTTAGGGTTTAAAACCTTAATGCTGACTAAAGGGAAGAGTTCAGTTTAGGGTTTAAAACCCTAATGCTGACTTAATGGAAAAAGTTCAGTTTAGGGTTTAAAACCCTAATGCTGACTAAAGGGAAAAGTTCAGTTTAGGGTTTAAAACCCTAATGCTGACTAAAGGGAAGAGTTCAGTTTAAGGTTTAAAACCCTAATGCTGACTAAAGGAAAGAGTTCAGTTGAAGGTTTAAAACCCTAATGCTGACTAAAGGAAAGAGTTCAGTTTAGGGTTTAAAACCCTAATGCTATCTAAAGGGAAAAGTTCAGTTTAGGGTTTAAACCCATAATGCTGACTAAAGGAAAAAGTTCAGTTTAGGGTCTAAAACCCTAATGTTGACTAAATGGAAAAAGTTCAGTTTAGGGTTTAAAACCCTAATGCTGACTAATGGAAAGAGTTCAGTTTAGGGTTTAAAACCCTAATGCTGACTAAATGGAAAAAGTTCAGTTTAGGGTTTAAAACCCTAATGCTAACTAAGGGAAAAAGTTCAGTTTACGGTTTAAAACCCTAATGCTGACTTAAGGGGAAAAGTTTAGTTGCGGGTTTAAAACCCTAATGCTGACTAAAGGAAAAAGTTCAGTTTAGGGTTTAAAACCCTAATCTTGATTAAAGGGAAAAGTTCAGTTTAGGGTTTAAAACCCTAATGCTGACTAAATGGAAAAAGTTCAGTTTAGGGTTTAAAACCCTAATGCTGACTAAAGGAAAAAGTTCAGTTTAGGGTTTAAAACCCTAATGCTGACTAAAGGGAAAAGTTCAGTTTAGGGTTTAAAACCCTAATGCTGACTAAAGGAAAAAGTTTCAGTTTAGGGTTTAAAACCCTAATGCTGACTGAGGGAAAAAGTTCAGTTTAGGGTTTAAAACCCTAATGCTGACTAAACGGAAAAGTTCAGTTTAGGGTTTAAAATCCTAATGCTGACTAATTGGAAAAGTTCAGTTTAGGGTTTAAAACACTAATCCTGATTAAAGGGAAAAGTTCAGTTTAGGGTTTACAACCCTAATGCTGACTAAAGGGAAGAGGTCAGTTTAGGGTTTAAAACCCTAATCCTGATTAAAGGGAAAAGTTCAGTTTAGGGTTTAAAACACTAATGCTGACTAAATGGAAAAAGCTCAGTTTAGGGTTTAAAACCCTAATGCTGACTTAAGGGAAGAGTTCAGTTTAGGGTTTAAAACCCTAATGCTGACTAAATGGAAAAAGTTTAGTTTAGGGTTTAAAACCCTAATGCTGACTAAAGGGAAAAGTTCAGTTTAGGGTTTAAAACCCTAATGCTGACTAAAGGGAAGAGTTCAGTTTATGGTTTAAAACCCTAATGTTGACTAAAGGGAAAAGTTCAGTTTAGGGTTTAAAACCCTAATGCTGACTAAAGGGAAGAGTTCAGTTTAGGGTTTAAAACCCTAATCCTGATTAAAGGGAAAAGTTCAGTTTAGGGTTAAAACCTTAATGCTGACTAAAGGGAATAGTTCAGTTTAGGGTTTAAAACCCTAATCCTGATTAAAGGAAAAAGTTCAGTTTAGGGTTTAAAACCCTAATGTTGACTAAATGGAAAAAGTTCAGTTTAGGGTTTAAAACCCTAATGCTGACTAATGGAAAGAGTTCAGTTTAGGGTTTAAAACCCTAATGCTGACTAAATGGAAAAAGTTCAGTTTAGGGTTTAAAACCCTAATGCTGACAAAAAGGGAAAAGTTCAGTTTAGGGTTTAAAACCCTAATGCTGACAAAAGGGAAGAGTTCAGTTTAAGGTTTAAAACCCTAATGCTGACTAAAGGAAAGAGTTCAGTTCAAGGTTTAAAACCCTAATGTTGACCAAAGGAAAGAGTTCAGTTTGCGGTTTAAAACCCTAATGCTGTCTAAAGGGAAAAGTTAAGTTTAGGGTTTAAAACCCTAATGCTGACTAAAGGGAAGAGGTCAGTTTAGGGTTTAAAACCCTAATCTTGATTAAAGGGAAAAGTTCAGTTTAGGGTTTAAAACACTAATGATGACTAAATGGAAAAAGCTCAGTTTAGGGTTTTAAAACCCTAATGCTGACTAAAGGGAAGAGTTCAGTTTAGGGTTTAAAACCCTAATGCTGACTAAATGGAAAAAGTTTAGTTTAGTGTTTAAAACCCTAATGCTGACTAAAGGGAAAAGTTCAATTTAGGGTTTAAAACCCTAATGCTGACTAAAGGGAAGAGTTCAGTTTATGGTTTAAAACCCTAATGTTGACTAAAGGGAAAAGTTCAGTTTAGGGTTTAAAACCCTAATGCTGACTAAAGGGAAGAGTTCAGTTTAGGGTTTAAAACCCTAATCCTGATTAAAGGGAAAAGTTCAATTTAGGGTTAAAACCTTAATGCTGACTAAAGGGAATAGTTCAGTTTAGGGTTTAAAACCCTAATCCTGATTAAAGGAAAAAGTTCAGTTTAGGGTTTAAAACCCTAATGTTGACTAAATGGAAAAAGTTCAGTTTAGGGTTTAAAACCCTAATGCTGACTAATGGAAAGAGTTTAGTTTAGGGTTTAAAACCCTAATTTTGACTAAATGGAAAAAGTTCAGTTTAGGGTTTAAAACCCTAATGCTGACAAAAAGGAAAAAGTTCAGTTTAGGGTTTAAAACCCTAATGCTGACTAGCTGGAGATAGTTCAGTTTAGGGTTTAAAACCCTAATCCTGATTAAAGGGAAAAGTTCAGTTTAGGGTTTACAACCCTAATGCTGACTAAATGGAAAAAGCTCAGTTTAGGGTTTAAAACCCTAATGCTGACTAAATGGAAAAAGTTCAGTTTAGTGTTTAAAACCCTAATGCTGACTAAAGGGAAAAGTTCAGTTTAGGGTTTAAAACTCTAATGCTGACTAAAGGGAAGAGTTCAGTTTATGGTTTAAAACCCTAATCCTGATTAAAGGGATAAGTTCAGTTTATGGTTTAAAACCCTAATGCTGACTAAATCGAAAAAGTTCAGTTTAGGGTTTAAAACCCTAATGCTGACTAAAGGAAAAAGTTCAGTTTAGGGTTTAAAACCCTAATGCTGACTAAAGGGAAAAGTTCAGTTTAGGGTTTAAAACCCTAATACTGACTAAAGGAAAAAGTTCAGTTTAGGGTTTAAAACCCTAATGCTGACTAAAGGAAAAATTTCAGTTTAGGGTTTAAAACCCTAATGCTGACTGAGGGAAAAAGTTAGGTTTAGGGTTTAAAACCCTAATGCTGACTAAAGGAAAGAGTTCAGTTTAGGGTTTAAAACCCTATACTGACTAAATGGAAAAAGTTCAGTTTAGGGTTTAAAACCCTAATGCTGACAAAAAGGGAAAAGTTCAGTTTAGGGTTTAAAACCCTAATGCTGACTAAAGGGAAGAGTTCACTTTAAGGTTTAAAACCCTAATGCTGACTAAAGGAAAGAGTTCAGTTCAAGGTTTAAAACCCTAATGTTGACTAAAGGGGAAAAGTTTAGTTTAGGGTTTTACACCCTAATGCTGACTAAAGGAAAAAGATCAGTTTCGGGTTTAAAACCCTAATGCTGACTAAAGGAAAAAGTTCAGATTAGGGTTTAAAACCCTAATGCTGACTAGCTGGAGATAGTTCAGTTTAGGGTTTAAAACCCTAATCCTGATTAAAGGGAAAAGTTCAGTTTAGGGTTTAAAACCCTAATGCTGACTAAAGGGAATAGTTCAGTTTAAGGTTTAAAACCCTAATGCTGACTAAAGGAAAGAGTTCAGTTCAAGGTTTAAAACCCTAATGCTGACTAAAGGGGAAAAGTTTAGTTTAGGGTTTTACACCCTAATGCTAACTAAAGGAAAAAGTTCAGTTTCGGGTTTAAAACCCTAATGCTGACTAAAGGAAAAAGTTCAGATTAGGGTTTAAAACCCTAATGCTGACTAGCTGGAGATAGTTCAGTTTAGGGTTTAAAACCCTAATCCTGATTAAAGGGAAAAGTTCAGTTTAGGGTTTACAACCCTAATGCTGACTAAATGGAAAAAGCTCAGTTTAGGGTTTAAAACCCTAATGCTGACTAAATGGAAAAAGTTCAGTTTAGGGTTTAAAACCCTAATGCTGACTAAAGGGAAAAGTTCAGTTTAGGGTTTAAAACCCTAATGCTGACTAAAGGGAAGAGTTCAGTTTAAGGTTTAAAACCCTAATGCTGACTAAAAGAAAGAGTTCAGTTCAAGGTTTAAAACCCTAATGTTGACTAAAGGAAAGAGTTCAGTTTAGGGTTTAAAACCCTAATGCTATCTAAAGGGAAAAGTTCAGTTTAGGGTTTAAACCCATAATGCTGACTAAAGGGAAAAGTTCAGTTTAGGGTTTAAAACCCTAATCCTGATTAAAGGAAAAAGTTCAGTTTAGGGTCTAAAACCCTAATGTTGACTAAATGGAAAAATTTCAGTTTAGGGTTTAAAACCCTAATGCTGACTAATGGAAAGAGTTCAGTTTAGGGTTTAAAACCCTAATGCTGACTAAATGGAAAAAGTTCAGTTTAGGGTTTAAAACCCTAATGCTAACTAAGGGAAAAAGTTCAGTTTACGGTTTAAAACCCTAATGTGACTTAAGGGGAAAAGTTTAGTTGCGGGTTTAAAACCCTAATGCTGACTAAAGGAAAAAGTTCAGTTTAGGGTTAAAACCCTAATCCTGATTAAAGGGAAAAGTTCAGTTTAGGGTTTAAAACCGTAATGCTGACTAAATGGAAAAAGTTCAGTTTAGGGTTTAAAACCCTAATGCTGACTAAAGGAAAAAGTTCAGTTTAGGGTTTAAAACCCTAATGCTGACTAAAGGGAAAAGTTCAGTTTAGGGTTTAAAACCCTAATACTGACTAAAGGAAAAAGTTCAGTTTAGGGTTTAACACCCTAATGCTGACTAAAGGAAAAATTTCAGTTTAGGGTTTAAAACCCTAATGCTGACTGAGGGAAAAAGTTCAGTTTAGGGTTTAAAATCCTAATGCTGACTAAAGGGAAAAGTTCAGTTTAGGGTTTAAAATCCTAATGCTGACTAATTGGAAAAGTTTAGTTTAGGGTTTAAAACACTAATCCTGATTAAAGGGAAAAGTTCAGTTTAGGGTTTACAACCCTAATGCTGACTAAAGGGAAGAGGTCAGTTTAGGGTTTAAAACCCTAATCCTGATTAAAGGGAAAAGTTCAGTTTAGGGTTTAAAACACTAATGCTGACTAAATGGAAAAAGCTCAGTTTAGGGTTTAAAACCCTAATGCTGACTTAAGGGAAAAGTTCAGTTTAGGGTTTAAAACCCTAATGCTGACTAAATGGAAAAAGTTTAGTTTAGGGTTTAAAACCCTAATGCTGACTAAAGGGAAAAGTTCAGTTTAGGGTTTAAAACCCTAATGCTAACTAAAGGGAAGAGTTCAGTTTATGGTTTAAAACCCTAATGTTGACTAAAGGGAAAAGTTCAGTTTAGGGTTTAAAACCCTAATGCTGACTAAAGGGAAGAGTTCAGTTTAGGGTTTAAAACCCTAATCCTGATTAAAGGGAAAAGTTCAGTTTAGGGTTAAAACCTTAATGCTGACTAAAGGGAATAGTTCAGTTTAGGGTTTAAAACCCTAACTCTAACTAAGGGAAAAAGTTCAGTTTAGGGTTTAAAACCCTAATACTGACTAAAGAGGAAAAGTTTAGTTTCGGGTTTAAAACCCTAATGCTAACTAAGGGAAAAAGTTCAGTTTACGGTTTAAAACCCTAATGCTGACTAAAGGGGAAAAGTTTTGTTGCGGGTTTAAAACCCTAATGCTGACTAATGGAAAAAGTTCAGTTTAGGGTTTAAAACCCTAATCCTGATTAAAGGGAAAAGTTCAGTTTAGGGTTTAAAACCCTAATGCTGACTAAATGGAAAAAGTTCAGTTTAGGGTTTAAAACCCTAATGCTGACTAAAGGAAAAAGTTCAGTTTAGGGTTTAAAACACTAATGCTGACTAAAGGGAAAAGTTCAGTTTAGGGTTTAAAACCCTAATACTGACTAAAGGAAAAAGTTCAGTTTTGGGTTTAAAACCCTAATGCTGACTAAAGGAAAAATTTCAGTTTAGGGTTTAAAACCCTAATGCTGACTGAGGGAAAAAGTTCGGTTTAGGGTTTAAAACCCTAATGCTGACTAAAGGGGAAAAGTTCAGTTTAGGGTTTAAAACCCTAATGCTGACTAAAGGAAAAAGATCAGTTTAGGGTTTAAAACCCTAATCCTGATTAAAGGGAAAAGTTCAGTTTAGGGTTTAAAACCCTAATGCTGACTAAAGAGAAGAGTTCAGTTTAGGGTTTAAAACCCTAATCCTGATTAAAGGGAAAAGTTCAGTTTAGGGTTTAAAACCCTAATGCTGACTAAAGGGAATAGTTCAGTTTAAGGTTTAAAACCCTAATGCTGACTAAAGGAAAGAGTTCAGTTCAAGGTTTAAAACCCTAATGCTGACTAAAGGGGAAAAGTTTAGTTTAGGGTTTTACACCCTAATGCTAACTAAAGGAAAAAGTTCAGTTTCGGGTTTAAAACCCTAATGCTGACTAAAGGAAAAAGTTCAGATTAGGGTTTAAAACCCTAATGCTGACTAGCTGGAGATAGTTCAGTTTAGGGTTTAAAACCCTAATCCTGATTAAAGGGAAAAGTTCAGTTTAGGGTTTACAACCCTAATGCTGACTAAATGGAAAAAGCTCAGTTTAGGGTTTAAAACCCTAATGCTGACTAAATGGAAAAAGTTCAGTTTAGGGTTTAAAACCCTAATGCTGACTAAAGGGAAAAGTTCAGTTTAGGGTTTAAAACCCTAATGCTGACTAAAGGGAAGAGTTCAGTTTAAGGTTTAAAACCCTAATGCTGACTAAAAGAAAGAGTTCAGTTCAAGGTTTAAAACCCTAATGTTGACTAAAGGAAAGAGTTCAGTTTAGGGTTTAAAACCCTAATGCTATCTAAAGGGAAAAGTTCAGTTTAGGGTTTAAACCCATAATGCTGACTAAAGGGAAAAGTTCAGTTTAGGGTTTAAAACCCTAATCCTGATTAAAGGAAAAAGTTCAGTTTAGGGTCTAAAACCCTAATGTTGACTAAATGGAAAAATTTCAGTTTAGGGTTTAAAACCCTAATGCTGACTAATGGAAAGAGTTCAGTTTAGGGTTTAAAACCCTAATGCTGACTAAATGGAAAAAGTTCAGTTTAGGGTTTAAAACCCTAATGCTAACTAAGGGAAAAAGTTCAGTTTACGGTTTAAAACCCTAATGCTGACTTAAGGGGAAAAGTTTAGTTGCGGGTTTAAAACCCTAATGCTGACTAAAGGAAAAAGTTCAGTTTAGGGTTAAAACCCTAATCCTGATTAAAGGGAAAAGTTCAGTTTAGGGTTTAAAACCGTAATGCTGACTAAATGGAAAAAGTTCAGTTTAGGGTTTAAAACCCTAATGCTGACTAAAGGAAAAAGTTCAGTTTAGGGTTTAAAACCCTAATGCTGACTAAAGGGAAAAGTTCAGTTTAGGGTTTAAAACCCTAATACTGACTAAAGGAAAAAGTTCAGTTTAGGGTTTAACACCCTAATGCTGACTAAAGGAAAAATTTCAGTTTAGGGTTTAAAACCCTAATGCTGACTGAGGGAAAAAGTTCAGTTTAGGGTTTAAAATCCTAATGCTGACTAAAGGGAAAAGTTCAGTTTAGGGTTTAAAATCCTAATGCTGACTAATTGGAAAAGTTTAGTTTAGGGTTTAAAACACTAATCCTGATTAAAGGGAAAAGTTCAGTTTAGGGTTTACAACCCTAATGCTGACTAAAGGGAAGAGGTCAGTTTAGGGTTTAAAACCCTAATCCTGATTAAAGGGAAAAGTTCAGTTTAGGGTTTAAAACACTAATGCTGACTAAATGGAAAAAGCTCAGTTTAGGGTTTAAAACCCTAATGCTGACTTAAGGGAAAAGTTCAGTTTAGGGTTTAAAACCCTAATGCTGACTAAATGGAAAAAGTTTAGTTTAGGGTTTAAAACCCTAATGCTGACTAAAGGGAAAAGTTCAGTTTAGGGTTTAAAACCCTAATGCTAACTAAAGGGAAGAGTTCAGTTTATGGTTTAAAACCCTAATGTTGACTAAAGGGAAAAGTTCAGTTTAGGGTTTAAAACCCTAATGCTGACTAAAGGGAAGAGTTCAGTTTAGGGTTTAAAACCCTAATCCTGATTAAAGGGAAAAGTTCAGTTTAGGGTTAAAACCTTAATGCTGACTAAAGGGAATAGTTCAGTTTAGGGTTTAAAACCCTAACTCTAACTAAGGGAAAAAGTTCAGTTTAGGGTTTAAAACCCTAATACTGACTAAAGAGGAAAAGTTTAGTTTCGGGTTTAAAACCCTAATGCTAACTAAGGGAAAAAGTTCAGTTTACGGTTTAAAACCCTAATGCTGACTAAAGGGGAAAAGTTTTGTTGCGGGTTTAAAACCCTAATGCTGACTAATGGAAAAAGTTCAGTTTAGGGTTTAAAACCCTAATCCTGATTAAAGGGAAAAGTTCAGTTTAGGGTTTAAAACCCTAATGCTGACTAAATGGAAAAAGTTCAGTTTAGGGTTTAAAACCCTAATGCTGACTAAAGGAAAAAGTTCAGTTTAGGGTTTAAAACACTAATGCTGACTAAAGGGAAAAGTTCAGTTTAGGGTTTAAAACCCTAATACTGACTAAAGGAAAAAGTTCAGTTTTGGGTTTAAAACCCTAATGCTGACTAAAGGAAAAATTTCAGTTTAGGGTTTAAAACCCTAATGCTGACTGAGGGAAAAAGTTCGGTTTAGGGTTTAAAACCCTAATGCTGACTAAAGGGGAAAAGTTCAGTTTAGGGTTTAAAACCCTAATGCTGACTAAAGGAAAAAGATCAGTTTAGGGTTTAAAACCCTAATCCTGATTAAAGGGAAAAGTTCAGTTTAGGGTTTAAAACCCTAATGCTGACTAAAGAGAAGAGTTCAGTTTAGGGTTTAAAACCCTAATCCTGATTAAAGGGAAAAGTTCAGTTTAGGGTTTAAAACCCTAATGCTGACTGAGGGAAAAAGTTCAGTTTAGGGTTGAAAACCCTAATGCTGACTAAAGGGAAAAGTTCAGTTTAGGGTTTAAAACCCTAATACTGACTAAAGGGAAAAGTTCAGTTTAGGGTTTAAAACCCTAATCCTGATTAAAGGGAAAAGTTCAGTTTAGGGTTTAAACCCCTAATGCTGACTAAAGGGAAAAGTTCAGTTTAGGGTTTAAAACACTAATCCTGATTAAAGGGAAAAGTTCAGTTTAGGGTCTAAAACCCTAATGCTGACTAAAGGGGAAAAGTTTAGTTTCGGGTTTAAAACCCTAACTCTAACTAAGGGAAAAAGTTCAGTTTAGGGTTTAAAACCCTAATACTGACTAAAGGGGAAAAGTTTAGTTTCGGGTTTAAAACCCTAATGCTAACTAAGGGAAAAAGTTCAGTTTACGGTTTAAAACCCTAATGCTGACTAAAGGGGAAAAGTTTAGTTGCGGGTTTAAAACCCTAATGCTGACTAATGGAAAAAGTTCAGTTTAGGGCTTAAAACCCTAATTCTGATTAAAGGGAAAAGTTCAGTTTAGGGTTTAAAACCCTAATGCTGACTAAATGGAAAAAGTTCAGTTTAGGGTTTAAAACCCTAATGCTGACTAAAGGAAAAAGTTTTGTTTAGGGTTTAAAACCCTAATGCTGACTAAAGGGAAAAGTTCAGTTTAGGGTTTAAAACCCTAATACGGACTAAAGGAAAAAGTTCAGTTTAGGGTTTAAAACCCTAATGCTGACTAAAGGAAAAATTTCAGTTTAGGGTTTAAAACCCTAATGCTGACTGAGGGAAAAAGTTCGGTTTAGGGTTTAAAACCCTAATGCTGACTAAAGGGGAAAAGTTCAGTTTAGGGTTTAAAACCCTAATGCTGACTAAAGGAAAAAGATCAGTTTAGGGTTTAAAACCCTAATCCTGATTAAAGGGAAAAGTTCAGTTTAGGGTTTAAAACCCTAATGCTGACTAAAGAGAAGAGTTCAGTTTGGGGTTTAAAACCCTAATCCTGATTAAAGGGAAAAGTTCAGTTTAGGGTTTAAAACACTAATGCTGACTAAATGGAAAAAGCTCAGTTTAGGGTTTAAAACCCTAATGCTGACTTAAGGGAAGAGTTCAGTTTAGGGTTTAAAACCCTAATGCTGACTAAATGGAAAAAGTTTAGTTTAGGGTTTAAAACCCTAATGCTGACTAAAGGGAAAAGTTCAGTTTAGGGTTTAAAACCCTAATGCTGACTAAAGGGAAGAGTTCAGTTTATGGTTTAAAACCCTAATGTTGACTAAAGGGAAAAGTTCAGTTTAGGGTTTAAAACCCTAATGCTGACTAAAGGGAAGAGTTTAGTTTAGGGTTTAAAACCCTAATCCTGATTAAAGGGAAAAGTTCAGTTTAGGGTTAAAACCTTAATGCTGACTAAAGGGAATAGTTCAGTTTAGGGTTTAAAACCCTAATCCTGATTAAAGGAAAAAGTTCAGTTTAGGGTTTAAAACCCTAATGTTGACTAAATGGAAAAAGTTCAGTTTAGGGTTTAAAACCCTAATGCTGACTAATGGAAAGAGTTCAGTTTAGGGTTTAAAACCCTAATCCTGATTAAAGGGAAAAGTTCAGTTTAGGGTTTAAAACACTAATGCTGACTAAATGGAAAAAGCTCAGTTTAGGGTTTAAAACCCTAATGCTGACTTAAGGGAAAAGTTCAGTTTAGGGTTTAAAACCCTAATGCTGACTAAATGGAAAAAGTTTAGTTTAGGGTTTAAAACCCTAATGCTGACTAAAGGGAAAAGTTCAGTTTAGGGTTTAAAACCCTAATGCTAACTAAAGGGAAGAGTTCAGTTTATGGTTTAAAACCCTAATGTTGACTAAAGGGAAAAGTTCAGTTTAGGGTTTAAAACCCTAATGCTGACTAAAGGGAAGAGTTCAGTTTAGGGTTTAAAACCCTAATCCTGATTAAAGGGAAAAGTTCAGTTTAGGGTTAAAACCTTAATGCTGACTAAAGGGAATAGTTCAGTTTAGGGTTTAAAACCCTAACTCTAACTAAGGGAAAAAGTTCAGTTTAGGGTTTAAAACCCTAATACTGACTAAAGAGGAAAAGTTTAGTTTCGGGTTTAAAACCCTAATGCTAACTAAGGGAAAAAGTTCAGTTTACGGTTTAAAACCCTAATGCTGACTAAAGGGGAAAAGTTTTGTTGCGGGTTTAAAACCCTAATGCTGACTAATGGAAAAAGTTCAGTTTAGGGTTTAAAACCCTAATCCTGATTAAAGGGAAAAGTTCAGTTTAGGGTTTAAAACCCTAATGCTGACTAAATGGAAAAAGTTCAGTTTAGGGTTTAAAACCCTAATGCTGACTAAAGGAAAAAGTTCAGTTTAGGGTTTAAAACACTAATGCTGACTAAAGGGAAAAGTTCAGTTTAGGGTTTAAAACCCTAATACTGACTAAAGGAAAAAGTTCAGTTTTGGGTTTAAAACCCTAATGCTGACTAAAGGAAAAATTTCAGTTTAGGGTTTAAAACCCTAATGCTGACTGAGGGAAAAAGTTCGGTTTAGGGTTTAAAACCCTAATGCTGACTAAAGGGGAAAAGTTCAGTTTAGGGTTTAAAACCCTAATGCTGACTAAAGGAAAAAGATCAGTTTAGGGTTTAAAACCCTAATCCTGATTAAAGGGAAAAGTTCAGTTTAGGGTTTAAAACCCTAATGCTGACTAAAGAGAAGAGTTCAGTTTAGGGTTTAAAACCCTAATCCTGATTAAAGGGAAAAGTTCAGTTTAGGGTTTAAAACCCTAATGCTGACTGAGGGAAAAAGTTCAGTTTAGGGTTGAAAACCCTAATGCTGACTAAAGGGAAAAGTTCAGTTTAGGGTTTAAAACCCTAATACTGACTAAAGGGAAAAGTTCAGTTTAGGGTTTAAAACCCTAATCCTGATTAAAGGGAAAAGTTCAGTTTAGGGTTTAAACCCCTAATGCTGACTAAAGGGAAAAGTTCAGTTTAGGGTTTAAAACACTAATCCTGATTAAAGGGAAAAGTTCAGTTTAGGGTCTAAAACCCTAATGCTGACTAAAGGGGAAAAGTTTAGTTTCGGGTTTAAAACCCTAACTCTAACTAAGGGAAAAAGTTCAGTTTAGGGTTTAAAACCCTAATACTGACTAAAGGGGAAAAGTTTAGTTTCGGGTTTAAAACCCTAATGCTAACTAGGGGAAAAAGTTCAGTTTACGGTTTAAAACCCTAATGCTGACTAAAGGGGAAAAGTTTAGTTGCGGGTTTAAAACCCTAATGCTGACTAATGGAAAAAGTTCAGTTTAGGGCTTAAAACCCTAATTCTGATTAAAGGGAAAAGTTCAGTTTAGGGTTTAAAACCCTAATGCTGACTAAATGGAAAAAGTTCAGTTTAGGGTTTAAAACCCTAATGCTGACTAAAGGAAAAAGTTTTGTTTAGGGTTTAAAACCCTAATGCTGACTAAAGGGAAAAGTTCAGTTTAGGGTTTAAAACCCTAATACGGACTAAAGGAAAAAGTTCAGTTTAGGGTTTAAAACCCTAATGCTGACTAAAGGAAAAATTTCAGTTTAGGGTTTAAAACCCTAATGCTGACTGAGGGAAAAAGTTCGGTTTAGGGTTTAAAACCCTAATGCTGACTAAAGGGGAAAAGTTCAGTTTAGGGTTTAAAACCCTAATGCTGACTAAAGGAAAAAGATCAGTTTAGGGTTTAAAACCCTAATCCTGATTAAAGGGAAAAGTTCAGTTTAGGGTTTAAAACCCTAATGCTGACTAAAGAGAAGAGTTCAGTTTAGGGTTTAAAACCCTAATCCTGATTAAAGGGAAAAGTTCAGTTTAGGGTTTAAAACACTAATGCTGACTAAATGGAAAAAGCTCAGTTTAGGGTTTAAAACCCTAATGCTGACTTATGGGAAGAGTTCAGTTTAGGGTTTAAAACCCTAATGCTGACTAAATGGAAAAAGTTTAGTTTAGGGTTTAAAACCCTAATGCTGACTAAAGGGAAAAGTTCAGTTTAGGGTTTAAAACCCTATTGCTGACTAAAGGGAAGAGTTCAGTTTATGGTTTAAAACCCTAATGTTGACTAAAGGGAAAAGTTCAGTTTAGGGTTTAAAACCCTAATGCTGACTAAAGGGAAGAGTTTAGTTTAGGGTTTAAAACCCTAATCCTGATTAAAGGGAAAAGTTCAGTTTAGGGTTAAAACCTTAATGCTGACTAAAGGGAATAGTTCAGTTTAGGGTTTAAAACCCTAATCCTGATTAAAGGAAAAAGTTCAGTTTAGGGTTTAAAACCCTAATGTTGACTAAATGGAAAAAGTTCAGTTTAGGGTTTAAAACCCTAATGCTGACTAATGGAAAGAGTTCAGTTTAGGGTTTAAAACCCTAATGCTGACTAAATGGAAAAAGTTCAGTTTAGGGTTTAAAACCCTAATGCTGACAAAAAGGGAAAAGTTCAGTTTAGGGTTTAAAACCCTAATGCTGACTAAAGGGAAGAGTTCAGTTTAAGGTTTAAAACCCTAATGCTGACTAAAGGAAAGAGTTCAGTTCAAGGTTTAAAACCCTAATGTTGACTAAAGGAAAGAGTTCAGTTTGGGGTTTAAAACCCTAATGCTGTCTAAAGGGAAAAGTTCAGTTTAGGGTTTAAAACCCTAATGCTGACTAAAGGGAAGAGGTCAGTTTAGGGTTTAAAACCCTAATCCTGATTAAAGGGAAAAGTTCAGTTTAGGGTTTAAAACACTAATGCTGACTAAATGGAAAAAACTCAGTTTAGGGTTTAAAACCCTAATGCTGACTAAAGGGAAGAGTTCAGTTTAGGGTTTAAAACCCTAATGCTGACTAAATGGAAAAAGTTCAGTTTAGGGTTTAAAACTCTAATCTTGATTAAAGGGAAAAGTTCAGTTTAGGGTTTAAAACCCTAATGCTGACTAAAGGGAAGAGTTCAGTTTAGGGTTTAAAACCCTAATCCTGATTAAAGGGAAAAGTTCAGTTTAGGGTTTAAAATCCTAATGCTGACTAAATGGAAAAAGTTCAGTTTAGGGTTTAAAACCCTAATGCTGACTAAAGGGAAGAGTTCAGTTTAGGGTTTAAAACCCTAATGCTGACTAAATGGAAAAAGTTCAGTTTAGGGTTTAAAACCCTAATGCTGACTAAAGGGAAGAGTTCAGTTTAAGGTTTAAAACCCTAATGCTGACTAAAGTAAAGAGATCAGTTCAAGGTTTAAAACCCTAATGTTGACTAAAGGAAAGAGTTCAGTTTAGGGTTTAAAACCCTAATGCTATCTAAAGGGAAAAGTTCAGTTTAGGGTTTAAACCCCTAATGCTGACTAAAGGAAAAAGTTCAGTTTAGGGTTTAAAACCCTAATACTGATTAAAGGGAAAAGTTCAGTTTAGGGTCTAAAACCCTAATGCTGACTCAAGGGGAAAAGTTTAGTTTCGGGTTTAAAACCCTAACTCTAACTAAGGGAAAAAATTCAGTTTAGGGTTTAAAACCCTAATACTGACTAAAGAGGAAAAGTTTAGTTTCGGGTTTAAAACCCTAATGCTAACTAAGGGAAAAAGTTCAGTTTACGGTTTAAAACCCTAATGCTGACTAAAGGGGAAAAGTTTTGTTGCGGGTTTAAAACCCTAATGCTGACTAATGGAAAAAGTTCAGTTTAGGGTTTAAAACCCTAATCCTGATTAAAGGGAAAAGTTCAGTTTAGGGTTTAAAACCCTAATGCTGACTAAATGGAAAAAGTTCAGTTTAGGGTTTAAAACCCTAATGCTGACTAAAGGAAAAAGTTCAGTTTAGGGTTTAAAACACTAATGCTGACTAAAGGGAAAAGTTCAGTTTAGGGTTTAAAACCCTAATACTGACTAAAGGAAAAAGTTCAGTTTTGGGTTTAAAACCCTAATGCTGACTAAAGGAAAAATTTCAGTTTAGGGTTTAAAACCCTAATGCTGACTGAGGGAAAAAGTTCGGTTTAGGGTTTAAAACCCTAATGCTGACTAAAGGGGAAAAGTTCAGTTTAGGGTTTAAAACCCTAATGCTGACTAAAGGAAAAAGATCAGTTTAGGGTTTAAAACCCTAATCCTGATTAAAGGGAAAAGTTCAGTTTAGGGTTTAAAACCCTAATGCTGACTAAAGAGAAGAGTTCAGTTTAGGGTTTAAAACCCTAATCCTGATTAAAGGGAAAAGTTCAGTTTAGGGTTTAAAACCCTAATGCTGACTGAGGGAAAAAGTTCAGTTTAGGGTTGAAAACCCTAATGCTGACTAAAGGGAAAAGTTCAGTTTAGGGTTTAAAACCCTAATACTGACTAAAGGGAAAAGTTCAGTTTAGGGTTTAAAACCCTAATCCTGATTAAAGGGAAAAGTTCAGTTTAGGGTTTAAACCCCTAATGCTGACTAAAGGGAAAAGTTCAGTTTAGGGTTTAAAACACTAATCCTGATTAAAGGGAAAAGTTCAGTTTAGGGTCTAAAACCCTAATGCTGACTAAAGGGGAAAAGTTTAGTTTCGGGTTTAAAACCCTAACTCTAACTAAGGGAAAAAGTTCAGTTTAGGGTTTAAAACCCTAATACTGACTAAAGGGGAAAAGTTTAGTTTCGGGTTTAAAACCCTAATGCTAACTAAGGGAAAAAGTTCAGTTTACGGTTTAAAACCCTAATGCTGACTAAAGGGGAAAAGTTTAGTTGCGGGTTTAAAACCCTAATGCTGACTAATGGAAAAAGTTCAGTTTAGGGCTTAAAACCCTAATCCTGATTAAAGGGAAAAGTTCAGTTTAGGGTTTAAAACCCTAATGCTGACTAAATGGAAAAAGTTCAGTTTAGGGTTTAAAACACTAATCCTGATTAAAGGGAAAAGTTCAGTTTAGGGTCTAAAACCCTAATGCTGACTAAAGGGGAAAAGTTTAGTTTCGGGTTTAAAACCCTAACTCTAACTAAGGGAAAAAGTTCAGTTTAGGGTTTAAAACCCTAATACTGACTAAAGGGGAAAAGTTTAGTTTCGGGTTTAAAACCCTAATGCTAACTAAGGGAAAAAGTTCAGTTTACGGTTTAAAACCCTAATGCTGACTAAAGGGGAAAAGTTTAGTTGCGGGTTTAAAACCCTAATGCTGACTAATGGAAAAAGTTCAGTTTAGGGCTTAAAACCCTAATTCTGATTAAAGGGAAAAGTTCAGTTTAGGGTTTAAAACCCTAATGCTGACTAAATGGAAAAAGTTCAGTTTAGGGTTTAAAACCCTAATGCTGACTAAAGGAAAAAGTTTTGTTTAGGGTTTAAAACCCTAATGCTGACTAAAGGGAAAAGTTCAGTTTAGGGTTTAAAACCCTAATACGGACTAAAGGAAAAAGTTCAGTTTAGGGTTTAAAACCCTAATGCTGACTAAAGGAAAAATTTCAGTTTAGGGTTTAAAACCCTAATGCTGACTGAGGGAAAAAGTTCGGTTTAGGGTTTAAAACCCTAATGCTGACTAAAGGGGAAAAGTTCAGTTTAGGGTTTAAAACCCTAATGCTGACTAAAGGAAAAAGATCAGTTTAGGGTTTAAAACCCTAATCCTGATTAAAGGGAAAAGTTCAGTTTAGGGTTTAAAACCCTAATGCTGACTAAAGAGAAGAGTTCAGTTTGGGGTTTAAAACCCTAATCCTGATTAAAGGGAAAAGTTCAGTTTAGGGTTTAAAACACTAATGCTGACTAAATGGAAAAAGCTCAGTTTAGGGTTTAAAACCCTAATGCTGACTTAAGGGAAGAGTTCAGTTTAGGGTTTAAAACCCTAATGCTGACTAAATGGAAAAAGTTTAGTTTAGGGTTTAAAACCCTAATGCTGACTAAAGGGAAAAGTTCAGTTTAGGGTTTAAAACCCTAATGCTGACTAAAGGGAAGAGTTCAGTTTATGGTTTAAAACCCTAATGTTGACTAAAGGGAAAAGTTCAGTTTAGGGTTTAAAACCCTAATGCTGACTAAAGGGAAGAGTTTAGTTTAGGGTTTAAAACCCTAATCCTGATTAAAGGGAAAAGTTCAGTTTAGGGTTAAAACCTTAATGCTGACTAAAGGGAATAGTTCAGTTTAGGGTTTAAAACCCTAATCCTGATTAAAGGAAAAAGTTCAGTTTAGGGTTTAAAACCCTAATGTTGACTAAATGGAAAAAGTTCAGTTTAGGGTTTAAAACCCTAATGCTGACTAATGGAAAGAGTTCAGTTTAGGGTTTAAAACCCTAATGCTGACTAAATGGAAAAAGTTCAGTTTAGGGTTTAAAACCCTAATGCTGACAAAAAGGGAAAAGTTCAGTTTAGGGTTTAAAACCCTAATGCTGACTAAAGGGAAGAGTTCAGTTTAAGGTTTAAAACCCTAATGCTGACTAAAGGAAAGAGTTCAGTTCAAGGTTTAAAACCCTAATGTTGACTAAAGGAAAGAGTTCAGTTTGGGGTTTAAAACCCTAATGCTGTCTAAAGGGAAAAGTTCAGTTTAGGGTTTAAAACCCTAATGCTGACTAAAGGGAAGAGGTCAGTTTAGGGTTTAAAACCCTAATCCTGATTAAAGGGAAAAGTTCAGTTTAGGGTTTAAAACACTAATGCTGACTAAATGGAAAAAACTCAGTTTAGGGTTTAAAACCCTAATGCTGACTAAAGGGAAGAGTTCAGTTTAGGGTTTAAAACCCTAATGCTGACTAAATGGAAAAAGTTCAGTTTAGGGTTTAAAACTCTAATCTTGATTAAAGGGAAAAGTTCAGTTTAGGGTTTAAAACCCTAATGCTGACTAAAGGGAAGAGTTCAGTTTAGGGTTTAAAACCCTAATCCTGATTAAAGGGAAAAGTTCAGTTTAGGGTTTAAAATCCTAATGCTGACTAAATGGAAAAAGTTCAGTTTAGGGTTTAAAACCCTAATGCTGACTAAAGGGAAGAGTTCAGTTTAGGGTTTAAAACCCTAATGCTGACTAAATGGAAAAAGTTCAGTTTAGGGTTTAAAACCCTAATGCTGACTAAAGGGAAGAGTTCAGTTTAAGGTTTAAAACCCTAATGCTGACTAAAGTAAAGAGATCAGTTCAAGGTTTAAAACCCTAATGTTGACTAAAGGAAAGAGTTCAGTTTAGGGTTTAAAACCCTAATGCTATCTAAAGGGAAAAGTTCAGTTTAGGGTTTAAACCCCTAATGCTGACTAAAGGAAAAAAGTTCAGTTTAGGGTTTAAAACCCTAATACTGATTAAAGGGAAAAGTTCAGTTTAGGGTCTAAAACCCTAATGCTGACTCAAGGGGAAAAGTTTAGTTTCGGGTTTAAAACCCTAACTCTAACTAAGGGAAAAAATTCAGTTTAGGGTTTAAAACCCTAATACTGACTAAAGAGGAAAAGTTTAGTTTCGGGTTTAAAACCCTAATGCTAACTAAGGGAAAAAGTTCAGTTTACGGTTTAAAACCCTAATGCTGACTAAAGGGGAAAAGTTTTGTTGCGGGTTTAAAACCCTAATGCTGACTAATGGAAAAAGTTCAGTTTAGGGTTTAAAACCCTAATCCTGATTAAAGGGAAAAGTTCAGTTTAGGGTTTAAAACCCTAATGCTGACTAAATGGAAAAAGTTCAGTTTAGGGTTTAAAACCCTAATGCTGACTAAAGGAAAAAGTTCAGTTTAGGGTTTAAAACACTAATGCTGACTAAAGGGAAAAGTTCAGTTTAGGGTTTAAAACCCTAATACTGACTAAAGGAAAAAGTTCAGTTTTGGGTTTAAAACCCTAATGCTGACTAAAGGAAAAATTTCAGTTTAGGGTTTAAAACCCTAATGCTGACTGAGGGAAAAAGTTCGGTTTAGGGTTTAAAACCCTAATGCTGACTAAAGGGGAAAAGTTCAGTTTAGGGTTTAAAACCCTAATGCTGACTAAAGGAAAAAGATCAGTTTAGGGTTTAAAACCCTAATCCTGATTAAAGGGAAAAGTTCAGTTTAGGGTTTAAAACCCTAATGCTGACTAAAGAGAAGAGTTCAGTTTAGGGTTTAAAACCCTAATCCTGATTAAAGGGAAAAGTTCAGTTTAGGGTTTAAAACCCTAATGCTGACTGAGGGAAAAAGTTCAGTTTAGGGTTGAAAACCCTAATGCTGACTAAAGGGAAAAGTTCAGTTTAGGGTTTAAAACCCTAATACTGACTAAAGGGAAAAGTTCAGTTTAGGGTTTAAAACCCTAATCCTGATTAAAGGGAAAAGTTCAGTTTAGGGTTTAAACCCCTAATGCTGACTAAAGGGAAAAGTTCAGTTTAGGGTTTAAAACACTAATCCTGATTAAAGGGAAAAGTTCAGTTTAGGGTCTAAAACCCTAATGCTGACTAAAGGGGAAAAGTTTAGTTTCGGGTTTAAAACCCTAACTCTAACTAAGGGAAAAAGTTCAGTTTAGGGTTTAAAACCCTAATACTGACTAAAGGGGAAAAGTTTAGTTTCGGGTTTAAAACCCTAATGCTAACTAAGGGAAAAAGTTCAGTTTACGGTTTAAAACCCTAATGCTGACTAAAGGGGAAAAGTTTAGTTGCGGGTTTAAAACCCTAATGCTGACTAATGGAAAAAGTTCAGTTTAGGGCTTAAAACCCTAATCCTGATTAAAGGGAAAAGTTCAGTTTAGGGTTTAAAACCCTAATGCTGACTAAATGGAAAAAGTTCAGTTTAGGGTTTAAAACCCTAATGCTGACTAAAGGAAAAAGTTTTGTTTAGGGTTTAAAACCCTAATGCTGACTAAAGGGAAAAGTTCAGTTTAGGGTTTAAAACCCTAATACGGACTAAAGGAAAAAGTTCAGTTTAGGGTTTAAAACCCTAATGCTGACTAAAGCAAAAATTTCAGTTTAGGGTTTAAAACCCTAATGCTGACTGAGGGAAAAAGTTCGGTTTAGGGTTTAAAACCCTAATGCTGACTAAAGGGGAAAAGTTCAGTTTAGGGTTTAAAACCCTAATGCTGACTAAAGGAAAAAGTTCAGTTTAGGGTTTAAAACCCTAATCCTGATTAAAGTGAAAAGTTTAGTTTAGGGTTTAAAACCCTAATGCTGACTAAAGAGAAGAGTTCAGTTTAGGGTTTAAAACCCTAATCCTGATTAAAGGGAAAAGTTCAGTTTAGGGTTTAAAACCCTAGTGCTGACTGAGGGAAAAAGTTCAGTTTAGGGTTGAAAACCCTAATGCTGACTAAAGGGAAAAGTTCAGTTTAGGGTTTAAAACCCTAATGCTGACTAAAGGAAAAAGTTCAGTTTAGGGTTTAAAACCCTAATGCTGACTAAAGGGAAGAGTTCAGTTTAGGGTTTAAAACCCTAATGTTGACTAAATGGAAAAAGTTCAGTTTAGGGTTTAAAACCCTAATGCTGACTAAAAAGAAACGTTCAGTTTAGCGTTTAAAACCCTAATCCTGATTAAAGTGAAAAGTTTAGTTTAGGGTTTAAAACCCTAATGCTGACTAAAGAGAAGAGTTCAGTTTAGGGTTTAAAACCCTAATGCTGACTAAAGAGAAGAGTTCAGTTTAGGGTTTAAAACCCTAATCCTGATTAAAGGGAAAAGTTCAGTTTAGGGTTTAAAACCCTAATGCTGACTGAGGGAAAAAGTTCAGTTTAGGGTTGAAAACCCTAATGCTGACTAAAGGGAAAAGTTCAGTTTAGGGTTTAAAACCCTAATGCTGACTAAAGGGAAGAGTTCAGTTTAGGGTTTAAAACCCTAATCCTGATTAAAGGGAAAAGTTCAATTTAGGGTTAAAACCTTAATGCTGACTAAAGGGAATAGTTCAGTTTAGGGTTTAAAACACTAATCCTGATTAAAGGAAAAAGTTCAGTTTAGGGTTTAAAACCCTAATGTTGACTAAATGGAAAAAGTTCAGTTTAGGGTTTAAAACCCTAATGCTGACTAATGGAAAGAGTTTAGTTTAGGGTTTAAAACCCTAATTTTGACTAAATGGAAAAAGTTCAGTTTAGGGTTTAAAACCCTAATGCTGACAAAAAGGAAAAAGTTCAGTTTAGGGTTTAAAACCCTAATGCTGACTAGCTGGAGATAGTTCAGTTTAGGGTTTAAAACCCTAATCCTGATTAAAGGGAAAAGTTCAGTTTAGGGTTTACAACCCTAATGCTGACTAAATGGAAAAAGCTCAGTTTAGGGTTTAAAACCCTAATGCTGACTAAATGGAAAAAGTTCAGTTTAGTGTTTAAAACCCTAATGCTGACTAAAGGGAAAAGTTCAGTTTAGGGTTTAAAACCCTAATGCTGACTAAAGGGAAGAGTTCAGTTTATGGTTTAAAACCCTAATCCTGATTAAAGGGATAAGTTCAGTTTATGGTTTAAAACCCTAATGCTGACTAAATCGAAAAAGTTCAGTTTAGGGTTTAAAACCCTAATGCTGACTAAAGGAAAAAGTTCAGTTTAGGGTTTAAAACCCTAATGCTGACTAAAGGGAAAAGTTCAGTTTAGGGTTTAAAACCCTAATACTGACTAAAGGAAAAAGTTCAGTTTAGGGTTTAAAACCCTAATGCTGACTAAAGGAAAAATTTCAGTTTAGGGTTTAAAACCCTAATGCTGACTGAGGGAAAAAGTTAGGTTTAGGGTTTAAAACCCTAATGCTGACTAAAGGAAAGAGTTCAGTTTAGGGTTTAAAACCCTAATACTGACTAAATGGAAAAAGTTCAGTTTAGGGTTTAAAACCCTAATGCTGACAAAAAGGGAAAAGTTCAGTTTAGGGTTTAAAACCCTAATGCTGACTAAAGGGAAGAGTTCACTTTAAGGTTTAAAACCCTAATGCTGACTAAAGGAAAGAGTTCAGTTCAAGGTTTAAAACCCTAATGTTGACTAAAGGGGAAAAGTTTAGTTTAGGGTTTTACACCCTAATGCTGACTAAAGGAAAAAGTTCAGTTTCGGGTTTAAAACCCTAATGCTGACTAAAGGAAAAAGTTCAGATTAGGGTTTAAAACCCTAATGCTGACTAGCTGGAGATAGTTCAGTTTAGGGTTTAAAACCCTAATCCTGATTAAAGGGAAAAGTTCAGTTTAGGGTTTAAAACCCTAATGCTGACTAAAGGGAATAGTTCAGTTTAAGGTTTAAAACCCTAATGCTGACTAAAGGAAAGAGTTCAGTTCAAGGTTTAAAACCCTAATGCTGACTAAAGGGGAAAAGTTTAGTTTAGGGTTTTACACCCTAATGCTGACTAAAGGAAAAAGTTCAGTTTCGGGTTTAAAACCCTAATGCTGACTAAAGGAAAAAGTTCAGATTAGGGTTTAAAACCCTAATGCTGACTAGCTGGAGATAGTTCAGTTTAGGGTTTAAAACCCTAATCCTGATTAAAGGGAAAAGTTCAGTTTAGGGTTTACAACCCTAATGCTGACTAAATGGAAAAAGCTCAGTTTAGGGTTTAAAACCCTAATGCTGACTAAATGGAAAAAGTTCAGTTTAGGGTTTAAAACCCTAATGCTGACTAAAGGGAAAAGTTCAGTTTAGGGTTTAAAACCCTAATGCTAACTAAAGGGAAGAGTTCAGTTTAAGGTTTAAAACCCTAATGCTGACTAAAGGAAAGAGTTCAGTTCAAGGTTTAAAACCCTAATGTTGACTAAAGGAAAGAGTTCAGTTTAGGGTTTAAAACCCTAATGCTATCTAAAGGGAAAAGTTCAGTTTAGGGTTTAAACCCATAATGCTGACTAAAGGGAAAAGTTCAGTTTAGGGTTTAAAACCCTAATCCTGATTAAAGGAAAAAGTTAAGTTTAGGGTCTAAAACCCTAATGTTGACTAAATGGAAAAATTTCAGTTTAGGGTTTAAAACCCTAATGCTGACTAATGGAAAGAGTTCAGTTTAGGGTTTAAAACCCTAATGCTGACTAAATGGAAAAAGTTCAGTTTAGGGTTTAAAACCCTAATGCTAACTAAGGGAAAAAGTTCAGTTTACGGTTTAAAACCCTAATGCTGACTTAAGGGGAAAAGTTTAGTTGCGGGTTTAAAACCCTAATGCTGACTAAAGGAAAAAGTTCAGTTTAGGGTTAAAACCCTAATCCTGATTAAAGGGAAAAGTTCAGTTTAGGGTTTAAAACCGTAATGCTGACTAAATGGAAAAAGTTCAGTTTAGGGTTTAAAACCCTAATGCTGACTAAAGGAAAAAGTTCAGTTTAGGGTTTAAAACCCTAATGCTGACTAAAGGGAAAAGTTCAGTTTAGGGTTTAAAACCCTAATACTGACTAAAGGAAAAAGTTCAGTTTAGGGTTTAACACCCTAATGCTGACTAAAGGAAAAATTTCAGTTTAGGGTTTAAAACCCTAATGCTGACTGAGGGAAAAAGTTCAGTTTAGGTTTTAAAATCCTAATGCTGACTAAAGGGAAAAGTTCAGTTTAGGGTTTAAAATCCTAATGCTGACAAATTTGAAAAGTTCAGTTTAGGGTTTAAAACACTAATCCTGATTAAAGGGAAAAGTTCAGTTTAGGGTTTACAACCCTAATGCTGACTAAAGGGAAGAGGACAGTTTAGGGTTTAAAACCCTAATCCTGATTAAAGGGAAAAGTTCAGTTTAGGGTTTAAAACACTAATGCTGACTAAATGGAAAAAGCTCAGTTTAGGGTTTAAAACCCTAATGCTGACTTAAGGGAAGAGTTCAGTTTAGGGTTTAAAACCCTAATGCTGACTAAATGGAAAAAGTTTAGTTTAGGGTTTAAAACCCTAATGCTGACTAAAGGGAAAAGTTCAGTTTAGGGTTTAAAACCCTAATGCTGACTAAAGGGAAGAGTTCAGTTTATGGTTTAAAACCCTAATGTTGACTAAAGGGAAAAGTTCAGTTTAGGGTTTAAAACCCTAATGCTGACTAAAGGGAAGAGTTCAGTTTAGGGTTTAAAACCCTAATCCTGATTAAAGGGAAAAGTTCAGTTTAGGGTTAAAACCTTAATGCTGACTAAAGGGAATAGTTCAGTTTAGGGTTTAAAACCCTAATCCTGATTAAAGGAAAAAGTTCAGTTTAGGGTTTAAAACCCTAATGTTGACTAAATGGAAAAAGTTCAGTTTTGGGTTTAAAACCCTAATGCTGACTAATGGAAAGAGTTCAGTTTAGGGTTTAAAACCCTAATGCTGACTAAATGGAAAAAGTTCAGTTTAGGGTTTAAAACCCTAATGCTGACAAAAATGGGAAAAGTTCAGTTAAGGGTTTAAAACCCTAATGCTGACTAAAGGGAAGAGTTCAGTTTAAGGTTTAAAACCCTAATGCTGACTAAAGGAAAGAGTTCAGTTCAAGGTTTAAAACCCTAATGTTGACTAAAGGAAAGAGTTCAGTTTGGGGTTTAAAACCCTAATGCTGTCTAAAGGGAAAAGTTCAGTTTAGGGTTTAAAACCCTAATGCTGACTAAAGGGAAGATGTCAGTTTAGGGTTTAAAACCCTAATCCTGATTAAAGGGAAAAGTTCAGTTTAGGGTTTAAAACACTAATGCTGACTAAATGGAAAAAGCTCAGTTTAGGGTTTAAAACCCTAATGCTGACTAAAGGGAAGAGTTCAGTTTAGGGTTTAAAACCCTAATGCTGACTAAATGGAAAAAGTTTAGTTTAGTGTTTAAAACCCTAATGCTGACTAAAGGGAAAAGTTCAGTTAAGGGTTTAAAACAATAATGCTGACAAAAGGGAAGAGTTCAGTTTATGGTTTAAAACCCTAATGTTGACTAAAGGGAAAAGTTCAGTTTAGGGTTTAAAACCCTAATGCTGACTAAAGGGAAGAGTTCAGTTTAGGGTTTAAAACCCTAATCATGATTAAAGGGAAGAGTTCAGTTTAGGGTTAAAACCTTAATGCTGACTAAAGGGAATAGTTCAGTTTAGGGTTTAAAACCCTAATCCTGATTAAAGGAAAAAGTTCAGTTTAGGGTTTAAAACCCTAATGTTGACTAAATGGAAAAAGTTCAGTTTAGGGTTTAAAACCCTAATGCTGACTAATCGAAAGAGTTCAGTTTAGGGTTTAAAACCCTAATGATGACTAAATGGAAAAAGTTCAGTTTAGGGTTTAAAACCCTAATGCTGACAAAAAGGGAAAAGTTCAGTTTAGGGTTTAAAACCCTAATGCTGACTAGCTGGAGATAGTTCAGTTTAGGGTTTAAAACCCTAATCCTGATTAAAGGGAAAAGTTCAGTTTAGGGTTTACAACCCTAATGCTGACTAAATGGAAAAAGCTCAGTTTAGGGTTTAAAACCCTAATGCTGACTAAATGGAAAAAGTTCAGTTTAGTGTTTAAAACCCTAATGCTGACTAAAGGGAAAAGTTCAGTTTAGGGTTTAAAACCCTAATGCTGACTAAAGGGAAGAGTTCAGTTTATGGTTTAAAACCCTAATCCTGATTAAAGGGATAAGTTCAGTTTATGGTTTAAAACCCTAATGCTGACTAAATGGAAAAAGTTCGGTTTAGGGTTTAAAACCCTAATGCTGACTAAAGGAAAAAATTCAGTTTAGGGTTTAAAACCCTAATGCTGACTAAAGGGAAGAGTTCAGTTTAGGGTTCAAAACCCTAATCCTGATTAAAGGGAAAAGTTCAGTTTAGGGTTAAAACCTTAATGCTGACTAAAGGGAATAGTTCAGTTTAGGGTTTAAAACCCTAATCCTGATTAAAGGAAAAAGTTCAGTTTAGGGTTTAAAACCCTAATGTTGACTAAATGGAAAAAGTTCAGTTTAGGGTTTAAAACCCTAATGCTGACTAATGGAAAGAGTTCAGTTTAGGGTTTAAAACCCTAATGTTGACTAAATGGAAAAAGTTCAGTTTAGGGTTTAAAACCCTAATGCTGACTAAAGGGAATAGTTCAGTTTAAGGTTTAAAACCCTAATGCTGACTAAAGGAAAGAGTTCAGTTCAAGGTTTAAAACCCTAATGCTGACTAAAGGGGAAAAGTTTAGTTTAGGGTTTTACACCCTAATGCTGACTAAAGGAAAAAGTTCAGTTTCGGGTTTAAAACCCTAATGCTGACTAAAGGAAAAAGTTCAGATTAGGGTTTAAAACCCTAATGCTGACTAGATGGAGATAGTTCAGTTTAGGGTTTAAAACCCTAATCCTGATTAAAGGGAAAAGTTCAGTTTAGGGTTTACAACCCTAATGCTGACTAAATGGAAAAAGCTCAGTTTAGGGTTTAAAACCCTAATGCTGACTAAATGGAAAAAGTTCAGTTTAGGGTTTAAAACCCTAATGCTGACTAAAGGGAAAAGTTCAGTTTAGGGTTTAAAACCCTAATGCTGACTAAAGGGAAGAGTTCAGTTTAAGGTTTAAAACCCTAATGCTGACTAAAGGAAAGAGTTCAGTTCAAGGTTTAAAACCCTAATGTTGACTAAAGGAAAGAGTTCAGTTTAGGGTTTAAAACCCTAATGCTATCTAAAGGGAAAAGTTCAGTTTAGGGTTTAAAACCCTAATGCTGACTAAAGGGAAGATGTCAGTTTAGGGTTTAAAACCCTAATCCTGATTAAAGGGAAAAGTTCAGTTTAGGGTTTAAAACACTAATGCTGACTAAATGGAAAAAGCTCAGTTTAGGGTTTAAAACCCTAATGCTGACTAAAGGGAAGAGTTCAGTTTAGGGTTTAAAACCCTAATGCTGACTAAATGGAAAAAGTTTAGTTTAGTGTTTAAAACCCTAATGCTGACTAAAGGGAAAAGTTCAGTTAAGGGTTTAAAACAATAATGCTGACAAAAGGGAAGAGTTCAGTTTATGGTTTAAAACCCTAATGTTGACTAAAGGGAAAAGTTCAGTTTAGGGTTTAAAACCCTAATGCTGACTAAAGGGAAGAGTTCAGTTTAGGGTTTAAAACCCTAATCATGATTAAAGGGAAGAGTTCAGTTTAGGGTTAAAACCTTAATGCTGACTAAAGGGAATAGTTCAGTTTAGGGTTTAAAACCCTAATCCTGATTAAAGGAAAAAGTTCAGTTTAGGGTTTAAAACCCTAATGTTGACTAAATGGAAAAAGTTCAGTTTAGGGTTTAAAACCCTAATGCTGACTAATCGAAAGAGTTCAGTTTAGGGTTTAAAACCCTAATGATGACTAAATGGAAAAAGTTCAGTTTAGGGTTTAAAACCCTAATGCTGACAAAAAGGGAAAAGTTCAGTTTAGGGTTTAAAACCCTAATGCTGACTAGCTGGAGATAGTTCAGTTTAGGGTTTAAAACCCTAATCCTGATTAAAGGGAAAAGTTCAGTTTAGGGTTTACAACCCTAATGCTGACTAAATGGAAAAAGCTCAGTTTAGGGTTTAAAACCCTAATGCTGACTAAATGGAAAAAGTTCAGTTTAGTGTTTAAAACCCTAATGCTGACTAAAGGGAAAAGTTCAGTTTAGGGTTTAAAACCCTAATGCTGACTAAAGGGAAGAGTTCAGTTTATGGTTTAAAACCCTAATCCTGATTAAAGGGATAAGTTCAGTTTATGGTTTAAAACCCTAATGCTGACTAAATGGAAAAAGTTCGGTTTAGGGTTTAAAACCCTAATGCTGACTAAAGGAAAAAATTCAGTTTAGGGTTTAAAACCCTAATGCTGACTAAAGGGAAGAGTTCAGTTTAGGGTTCAAAACCCTAATCCTGATTAAAGGGAAAAGTTCAGTTTAGGGTTAAAACCTTAATGCTGACTAAAGGGAATAGTTCAGTTTAGGGTTTAAAACCCTAATCCTGATTAAAGGAAAAAGTTCAGTTTAGGGTTTAAAACCCTAATGTTGACTAAATGGAAAAAGTTCAGTTTAGGGTTTAAAACCCTAATGCTGACTAATGGAAAGAGTTCAGTTTAGGGTTTAAAACCCTAATGTTGACTAAATGGAAAAAGTTCAGTTTAGGGTTTAAAACCCTAATGCTGACTAAAGGGAATAGTTCAGTTTAAGGTTTAAAACCCTAATGCTGACTAAAGGAAAGAGTTCAGTTCAAGGTTTAAAACCCTAATGCTGACTAAAGGGGAAAAGTTTAGTTTAGGGTTTTACACCCTAATGCTGACTAAAGGAAAAAGTTCAGTTTCGGGTTTAAAACCCTAATGCTGACTAAAGGAAAAAGTTCAGATTAGGGTTTAAAACCCTAATGCTGACTAGATGGAGATAGTTCAGTTTAGGGTTTAAAACCCTAATCCTGATTAAAGGGAAAAGTTCAGTTTAGGGTTTACAACCCTAATGCTGACTAAATGGAAAAAGCTCAGTTTAGGGTTTAAAACCCTAATGCTGACTAAATGGAAAAAGTTCAGTTTAGGGTTTAAAACCCTAATGCTGACTAAAGGGAAAAGTTCAGTTTAGGGTTTAAAACCCTAATGCTGACTAAAGGGAAGAGTTCAGTTTAAGGTTTAAAACCCTAATGCTGACTAAAGGAAAGAGTTCAGTTCAAGGTTTAAAACCCTAATGTTGACTAAAGGAAAGAGTTCAGTTTAGGGTTTAAAACCCTAATGCTATCTAAAGGGAAAAGTTCAGTTTAGGGTTTAAACCCATAATGCTGACTAAAGGGAAAAGTTCAGTTTAGGGTTTAAAACCCTAATCCTGATTAAAGGAAAAAGTTCAGTTTAGGGTCTAAAACCCTAATGTTGACTAAATGGAAAAATTTCAGTTTAGGGTTTAAAACCCTAATGCTGACTAATGGAAAGAGTTCAGTTTAGGGTTTAAAACCCTAATGCTGACTAAATGGAAAAAGTTCAGTTTAGGGTTTAAAACCCTAATGCTAACTAAGGGAAAAAGTTCAGTTTACGGTTTAAAACCCTAATGCTGACTTAAGGGGAAAAGTTTAGTTGCGGGTTTAAAACCCTAATGCTGACTAAAGGAAAAAGTTCAGTTTAGGGTTAAAACCCTAATCCTGATTAAAGGGAAAAGTTCAGTTTAGGGTTTAAAACCGTAATGCTGACTAAATGGAAAAAGTTCAGTTTAGGGTTTAAAACCCTAATGCTGACTAAAGGAAAAAGTTCAGTTTAGGGTTTAAAACCCTAATGCTGACTAAAGGGAAAAGTTCAGTTTAGGGTTTAAAACCCTAATACTGACTAAAGGAAAAAGTTCAGTTTAGGGTTTAACACCCTAATGCTGACTAAAGGAAAAATTTCAGTTTAGGGTTTAAAACCCTAATGCTGACTGAGGGAAAAAGTTCAGTTTAGGGTTTAAAATCCTAATGCTGACTAAAGGGAAAAGTTCAGTTTAGGGTTTAAAATCCTAATGCTGACAAATTGGAAAAGTTCAGTTTAGGGTTTAAAACACTAATCCTGATTAAAGGGAAAAGTTCAGTTTAGGGTTTACAACCCTAATGCTGACTAAAGGGAAGAGGTCAGTTTAGGGTTTAAAACCCTAATCCTGATTAAAGGGAAAAGTTCAGTTTAGGGTTTAAAACACTAATGCTGACTAAATGGAAAAAGCTCAGTTTAGGGTTTAAAACCCTAATGCTGACTTAAGGGGAAGAGTTCAGTTTAGGGTTTAAAACCCTAATGCTGACTAAATGGAAAAAGTTTAGTTTAGGGTTTAAAACCCTAATGCTGACTAAAGGGAAAAGTTCAGTTTAGGGTTTAAAACACTAATGCTGACAAAAGGGAAGAGTTCAGTTTATGGTTTAAAACCCTAATGTTGACTAAAGGGAAAAGTTCAGTTTAGGGTTTAAAACCCTAATGCTGACTAAAGGGAAGAGTACAGTTTAGGGTTTAAAACCCTAATCATGATTAAAGGGAAGAGTTCAGTTTAGGGTTAAAACCTTAATGCTGACTAAAGGGAATAGTTCAGTTTAGGGTTTAAAACCCTAATCCTGATTAAAGGAAAAAGTTCAGTTTAGGGTTTAAAACCCTAATGTTGACTAAATGGAAAAAGTTCAGTTTAGGGTTTAAAACCCTAATGTTGACTAAAGGAAAGAGTTCAGTTCAAGGTTTAAAACCCTAATGTTGACTAAAGGAAAGAGTTCAGTTTAGGGTTTAAAACCCTAATGCTATCTAAAGGGAAAAGTTCAGTTTAGGGTTTAAACCCATAATGCTGACTAAAGGGAAAAGTTCAGTTTAGGGTTTAAAACCCTAATCCTGATTAAAGGAAAAAGTTAAGTTTAGGGTCTAAAACCCTAATGTTGACTAAATGGAAAAATTTCAGTTTAGGGTTTAAAACCCTAATGCTGACTAATGGAAAGAGTTCAGTTTAGGGTTTAAAACCCTAATGCTGACTAAATGGAAAAAGTTCAGTTTAGGGTTTAAAACCCTAATGCTAACTAAGGGAAAAAGTTCAGTTTACGGTTTAAAACCCTAATGCTGACTTAAGGGGAAAAGTTTAGTTGCGGGTTTAAAACCCTAATGCTGACTAAAGGAAAAAGTTCAGTTTAGGGTTAAAACCCTAATCCTGATTAAAGGGAAAAGTTCAGTTTAGGGTTTAAAACCGTAATGCTGACTAAATGGAAAAAGTTCAGTTTAGGGTTTAAAACCCTAATGCTGACTAAAGGAAAAAGTTCAGTTTAGGGTTTAAAACCCTAATGCTGACTAAAGGGAAAAGTTCAGTTTAGGGTTTAAAACCCTAATACTGACTAAAGGAAAAAGTTCAGTTTAGGGTTTAACACCCTAATGCTGACTAAAGGAAAAATTTCAGTTTAGGGTTTAAAACCCTAATGCTGACTGAGGGAAAAAGTTCAGTTTAGGTTTTAAAATCCTAATGCTGACTAAAGGGAAAAGTTCAGTTTAGGGTTTAAAATCCTAATGCTGACAAATTTGAAAAGTTCAGTTTAGGGTTTAAAACACTAATCCTGATTAAAGGGAAAAGTTCAGTTTAGGGTTTACAACCCTAATGCTGACTAAAGGGAAGAGGACAGTTTAGGGTTTAAAACCCTAATCCTGATTAAAGGGAAAAGTTCAGTTTAGGGTTTAAAACACTAATGCTGACTAAATGGAAAAAGCTCAGTTTAGGGTTTAAAACCCTAATGCTGACTTAAGGGAAGAGTTCAGTTTAGGGTTTAAAACCCTAATGCTGACTAAATGGAAAAAGTTTAGTTTAGGGTTTAAAACCCTAATGCTGACTAAAGGGAAAAGTTCAGTTTAGGGTTTAAAACCCTAATGCTGACTAAAGGGAAGAGTTCAGTTTATGGTTTAAAACCCTAATGTTGACTAAAGGGAAAAGTTCAGTTTAGGGTTTAAAACCCTAATGCTGACTAAAGGGAAGAGTTCAGTTTAGGGTTTAAAACCCTAATCCTGATTAAAGGGAAAAGTTCAGTTTAGGGTTAAAACCTTAATGCTGACTAAAGGGAATAGTTCAGTTTAGGGTTTAAAACCCTAATCCTGATTAAAGGAAAAAGTTCAGTTTAGGGTTTAAAACCCTAATGTTGACTAAATGGAAAAAGTTCAGTTTTGGGTTTAAAACCCTAATGCTGACTAATGGAAAGAGTTCAGTTTAGGGTTTAAAACCCTAATGCTGACTAAATGGAAAAAGTTCAGTTTAGGGTTTAAAACCCTAATGCTGACAAAAATGGGAAAAGTTCAGTTAAGGGTTTAAAACCCTAATGCTGACTAAAGGGAAGAGTTCAGTTTAAGGTTTAAAACCCTAATGCTGACTAAAGGAAAGAGTTCAGTTCAAGGTTTAAAACCCTAATGTTGACTAAAGGAAAGAGTTCAGTTTGGGGTTTAAAACCCTAATGCTGTCTAAAGGGAAAAGTTCAGTTTAGGGTTTAAAACCCTAATGCTGACTAAAGGGAAGATGTCAGTTTAGGGTTTAAAACCCTAATCCTGATTAAAGGGAAAAGTTCAGTTTAGGGTTTAAAACACTAATGCTGACTAAATGGAAAAAGCTCAGTTTAGGGTTTAAAACCCTAATGCTGACTAAAGGGAAGAGTTCAGTTTAGGGTTTAAAACCCTAATGCTGACTAAATGGAAAAAGTTTAGTTTAGTGTTTAAAACCCTAATGCTGACTAAAGGGAAAAGTTCAGTTAAGGGTTTAAAACAATAATGCTGACAAAAGGGAAGAGTTCAGTTTATGGTTTAAAACCCTAATGTTGACTAAAGGGAAAAGTTCAGTTTAGGGTTTAAAACCCTAATGCTGACTAAAGGGAAGAGTTCAGTTTAGGGTTTAAAACCCTAATCATGATTAAAGGGAAGAGTTCAGTTTAGGGTTAAAACCTTAATGCTGACTAAAGGGAATAGTTCAGTTTAGGGTTTAAAACCCTAATCCTGATTAAAGGAAAAAGTTCAGTTTAGGGTTTAAAACCCTAATGTTGACTAAATGGAAAAAGTTCAGTTTAGGGTTTAAAACCCTAATGCTGACTAATCGAAAGAGTTCAGTTTAGGGTTTAAAACCCTAATGATGACTAAATGGAAAAAGTTCAGTTTAGGGTTTAAAACCCTAATGCTGACAAAAAGGGAAAAGTTCAGTTTAGGGTTTAAAACCCTAATGCTGACTAGCTGGAGATAGTTCAGTTTAGGGTTTAAAACCCTAATCCTGATTAAAGGGAAAAGTTCAGTTTAGGGTTTACAACCCTAATGCTGACTAAATGGAAAAAGCTCAGTTTAGGGTTTAAAACCCTAATGCTGACTAAATGGAAAAAGTTCAGTTTAGTGTTTAAAACCCTAATGCTGACTAAAGGGAAAAGTTCAGTTTAGGGTTTAAAACCCTAATGCTGACTAAAGGGAAGAGTTCAGTTTATGGTTTAAAACCCTAATCCTGATTAAAGGGATAAGTTCAGTTTATGGTTTAAAACCCTAATGCTGACTAAATGGAAAAAGTTCGGTTTAGGGTTTAAAACCCTAATGCTGACTAAAGGAAAAAATTCAGTTTAGGGTTTAAAACCCTAATGCTGACTAAAGGGAAGAGTTCAGTTTAGGGTTCAAAACCCTAATCCTGATTAAAGGGAAAAGTTCAGTTTAGGGTTAAAACCTTAATGCTGACTAAAGGGAATAGTTCAGTTTAGGGTTTAAAACCCTAATCCTGATTAAAGGAAAAAGTTCAGTTTAGGGTTTAAAACCCTAATGTTGACTAAATGGAAAAAGTTCAGTTTAGGGTTTAAAACCCTAATGCTGACTAATGGAAAGAGTTCAGTTTAGGGTTTAAAACCCTAATGTTGACTAAATGGAAAAAGTTCAGTTTAGGGTTTAAAACCCTAATGCTGACTAAAGGGAATAGTTCAGTTTAAGGTTTAAAACCCTAATGCTGACTAAAGGAAAGAGTTCAGTTCAAGGTTTAAAACCCTAATGCTGACTAAAGGGGAAAAGTTTAGTTTAGGGTTTTACACCCTAATGCTGACTAAAGGAAAAAGTTCAGTTTCGGGTTTAAAACCCTAATGCTGACTAAAGGAAAAAGTTCAGATTAGGGTTTAAAACCCTAATGCTGACTAGATGGAGATAGTTCAGTTTAGGGTTTAAAACCCTAATCCTGATTAAAGGGAAAAGTTCAGTTTAGGGTTTACAACCCTAATGCTGACTAAATGGAAAAAGCTCAGTTTAGGGTTTAAAACCCTAATGCTGACTAAATGGAAAAAGTTCAGTTTAGGGTTTAAAACCCTAATGCTGACTAAAGGGAAAAGTTCAGTTTAGGGTTTAAAACCCTAATGCTGACTAAAGGGAAGAGTTCAGTTTAAGGTTTAAAACCCTAATGCTGACTAAAGGAAAGAGTTCAGTTCAAGGTTTAAAACCCTAATGTTGACTAAAGGAAAGAGTTCAGTTTAGGGTTTAAAACCCTAATGCTATCTAAAGGGAAAAGTTCAGTTTAGGGTTTAAACCCATAATGCTGACTAAAGGGAAAAGTTCAGTTTAGGGTTTAAAACCCTAATCCTGATTAAAGGAAAAAGTTCAGTTTAGGGTCTAAAACCCTAATGTTGACTAAATGGAAAAATTTCAGTTTAGGGTTTAAAACCCTAATGCTGACTAATGGAAAGAGTTCAGTTTAGGGTTTAAAACCCTAATGCTGACTAAATGGAAAAAGTTCAGTTTAGGGTTTAAAACCCTAATGCTAACTAAGGGAAAAAGTTCAGTTTACGGTTTAAAACCCTAATGCTGACTTAAGGGGAAAAGTTTAGTTGCGGGTTTAAAACCCTAATGCTGACTAAAGGAAAAAGTTCAGTTTAGGGTTAAAACCCTAATCCTGATTAAAGGGAAAAGTTCAGTTTAGGGTTTAAAACCGTAATGCTGACTAAATGGAAAAAGTTCAGTTTAGGGTTTAAAACCCTAATGCTGACTAAAGGAAAAAGTTCAGTTTAGGGTTTAAAACCCTAATGCTGACTAAAGGGAAAAGTTCAGTTTAGGGTTTAAAACCCTAATACTGACTAAAGGAAAAAGTTCAGTTTAGGGTTTAACACCCTAATGCTGACTAAAGGAAAAATTTCAGTTTAGGGTTTAAAACCCTAATGCTGACTGAGGGAAAAAGTTCAGTTTAGGGTTTAAAATCCTAATGCTGACTAAAGGGAAAAGTTCAGTTTAGGGTTTAAAATCCTAATGCTGACAAATTGGAAAAGTTCAGTTTAGGGTTTAAAACACTAATCCTGATTAAAGGGAAAAGTTCAGTTTAGGGTTTACAACCCTAATGCTGACTAAAGGGAAGAGGTCAGTTTAGGGTTTAAAACCCTAATCCTGATTAAAGGGAAAAGTTCAGTTTAGGGTTTAAAACACTAATGCTGACTAAATGGAAAAAGCTCAGTTTAGGGTTTAAAACCCTAATGCTGACTTAAGGGGAAGAGTTCAGTTTAGGGTTTAAAACCCTAATGCTGACTAAATGGAAAAAGTTTAGTTTAGGGTTTAAAACCCTAATGCTGACTAAAGGGAAAAGTTCAGTTTAGGGTTTAAAACCCTAATGCTGACTAAAGGGAAGAGTTCAGTTTATGGTTTAAAACCCTAATGTTGACTAAAGGGAAAAGTTCAGTTTAGGGTTTAAAACCCTAATGCTGACTAAAGGGAAGAGTTCAGTTTAGGGTTTAAAACCCTAATCCTGATTAAAGGGAAAAGTTCAGTTTAGGGTTAAAACCTTAATGCTGACTAAAGGGAATAGTTCAGTTTAGGGTTTAAAACCCTAATCCTGATTAAAGGAAAAAGTTCAGTTTAGGGTTTAAAACCCTAATGTTGACTAAATGGAAAAAGTTCAGTTTTGGGTTTAAAACCCTAATGCTGACTAATGGAAAGAGTTCAGTTTAGGGTTTAAAACCCTAATGCTGACTAAATGGAAAAAGTTCAGTTTAGGGTTTAAAACCCTAATGCTGACAAAAAGGGAAAAGTTCAGTTTAGGGTTTAAAACCCTAATGCTGACTAAAGGGAAGAGTTCAGTTTAAGGTTTAAAACCCTAATGCTGACTAAAGGAAAGAGTTCAGTTCAAGGTTTAAAACCCTAATGTTGACTAAAGGAAAGAGTTCAGTTTGGGGTTTAAAACCCTAATGCTGTCTAAAGGGAAAAGTTCAGTTTAGGGTTTAAAACCCTAATGCTGACTAAAGGGAAGAGGTCAGTTTTGGGTTTAAAACCCTAATCCTGATTAAAGGGAAAAGTTCAGTTTAGGGTTTAAAACACTAATGCTGACTAAATGGAAAAAGCTCAGTTTAGGGTTTAAAACCCTAATGCTGACTAAAGGGAAGAGTTCAGTTTAGGGTTTAAAACCCTAATGCTGACTCAATGGAAAAAGTTTAGTTTAGTGTTTAAAACCCTAATGCTGACTAAAGGGAAAAGTTCAGTTTAGGGTTTAAAACACTAATGCTGACAAAAGGGAAGAGTTCAGTTTATGGTTTAAAACCCTAATGTTGACTAAAGGGAAAAGTTCAGTTTAGGGTTTAAAACCCTAATGCTGACTAAAGGGAAGAGTACAGTTTAGGGTTTAAAACCCTAATCATGATTAAAGGGAAGAGTTCAGTTTAGGGTTAAAACCTTAATGCTGACTAAAGGGAATAGTTCAGTTTAGGGTTTAAAACCCTAATCCTGATTAAAGGAAAAAGTTCAGTTTAGGGTTTAAAACCCTAATGTTGACTAAATGGAAAAAGTTCAGTTTAGGGTTTAAAACCCTAATGCTGACTAATGGAAAGAGTTCAGTTTAGGGTTTAAAACCCTAATGCTGACTAAATGGAAAAAGTTCAGTTTAGGGTTTAAAACCCTAATGCTGACAAAAAGGGAAAAGTTCAGTTTAGGGTTTAAAACCCTAATGCTGACTAGCTGGAGATAGTTCAGTTTAGGGTTTAAAACCCTAATCCTGATTAAAGGGAAAAGTTCAGTTTAGGGTTTACAACCCTAATGCTGACTAAATGGAAAAAGCTCAGTTTAGGGTTTAAAACCCTAATGCTGACTAAATGGAAAAAGTTCAGTTTAGTGTTTAAAACCCTAATGCTGACTAAAGGGAAAAGTTCAGTTTAGGGTTTAAAACCCTAATGCTGACTAAAGGGAAGAGTTCAGTTTATGGTTTAAAACCCTAATCCTGATTAAAGGGATAAGTTCAGTTTATGGTTTAAAACCCTAATGCTGACTAAATGGAAAAAGTTCGGTTTAGGGTTTAAAACCCTAATGCTGACTAAAGGAAAAAATTCAGTTTAGGGTTTAAAACCCTAATGCTGACTAAAGGGAAGAGTTCAGTTTAGGGTTTAAAACCCTAATCCTGATTAAAGGGAAAAGTTCAGTTTAGGGTTAAAACCTTAATGCTGACTAAAGGGAATAGTTCAGTTTAGGGTTTAAAACCCTAATCCTGATTAAAGGAAAAAGTTCAGTTTAGGGTTTAAAACCCTAATGTTGACTAAATGGAAAAAGTTCAGTTTAGGGTTTAAAACCCTAATGCTGACTAATGGAAAGAGTTCAGTTTAGGGTTTAAAACCCTAATGCTGACTAAATGGAAAAAGTTCAGTTTAGGGTTTAAAACCCTAATGCTGACAAAAAGGGAAAAGTTCAGTTTAGGGTTTAAAACCCTAATGCTGACTAAAGGGAAGAGTTCAGTTTAAGGTTTAAAACCCTAATGCTGACTAAAGGAAAGAGTTCAGTTCAAGGTTTAAAACCCTAATGTTGACTAAAGGAAAGAGTTCAGTTTGGGGTTTAAAACCCTAATGCTGTCTAAAGGGAAAAGTTCAGTTTAGGGTTTAAAACCCTAATGCTGACTAAAGGGAAGAGGTCAGTTTAGGGTTTAAAACCCTAATCCTGATTAAAGGGAAAAGTTCAGTTTAGGGTTTAAAACACTAATGCTGACTAAATGGAAAAAGCTCAGTTTAGGGTTTAAAACCCTAATGCTGACTAAAGGGAAGAGTTCAATTTAGGGTTTAAAACCCTAATGCTGACTAAATGGAAAAAGTTTAGTTTAGTGTATAAAACCCTAACGCTGACTAAAGGGAAAAGTTCAGTTTAGGGTTTAAAACCCTATTGCTGACTAAAGGGAAGAGTTCAGTTTATGGTTTAAAACCATAATGTTGACTAAAGGGAAAAGTTCAGTTTAGGGTTTAAAACCCTAATGCTGACTAAAGGGAAGAGTTTAGTTTAGGGTTTAAAACCCTAATCCTGATTAAAGGGAAAAGTTCAGTTTAGGGTTAAAACCTTAATGCTGACTAAAGGTAATAGTTCAGTTTAGGGTTTAAAACCCTAATCCTGATTAAAGGAAAAAGTTCAGTTTAGGGTTTAAAACCCTAATGTTGACTAAATGGGAAAAATTTCAGTTTAGGGTTTAAAACCCTAATGCTGACTAATGGAAAGAGTTCAGTTTAGGGTTTAAAACCCTAATGCTGACTAAATGGAAAAAGTTCAGTTTAGGGTTTAAAACCCTAATGCTAACTAAGGGAAAAAGTTCAGTTTACGGTTTAAAACCCTAATGCTGACTTAAGGGGAAAAGTTTAGTTGCGGGTTTAAAACCCTAATGCTGACTAAAGGAAAAAGTTCAGTTTAGGGTTTAAAACCCTAATGTTGACTAAAGGAAAGAGTTCAGTTTAGGGTTTAAAACCCTAATGCTATCTAAAGGGAAAAGTTCAGTTTAGGGTTTAAACCCATAATGCTGACTAAAGGGAAAAGTTCAGTTTAGGGTTTAAAACCCTAATCCTGATTAAAGGAAAAAGTTCAGTTTAGGGTCTAAAACCCTAATGTTGACTAAATGGAAAAATTTCAGTTTAGGGTTTAAAACCCTAATGCTGACTAATGGAAAGAGTTCAGTTTAGGGTTTAAAACCCTAATGCTGACTAAATGGAAAAAGTTCAGTTTAGGGTTTAAAACCCTAATGCTAACTAAGGGAAAAAGTTCAGTTTACGGTTTAAAACCCTAATGCTGACTTAAGGGGAAAAGTTTAGTTGCGGGTTTAAAACCCTAATGCTGACTAAAGGAAAAAGTTCAGTTTAGGGTTAAAACCCTAATCCTGATTAAAGGGAAAAGTTCAGTTTAGGGTTTAAAACCGTAATGCTGACTAAATGGAAAAAGTTCAGTTTAGGGTTTAAAACCCTAATGCTGACTAAAGGAAAAAGTTCAGTTTAGGGTTTAAAACCCTAATGCTGACTAAAGGGAAAAGTTCAGTTTAGGGTTTAAAACCCTAATACTGACTAAAGGAAAAAGTTCAGTTTAGGGTTTAACACCCTAATGCTGACTAAAGGAAAAATTTCAGTTTAGGGTTTAAAACCCTAATGCTGACTGAGGGAAAAAGTTCAGTTTAGGGTTTAAAATCCTAATGCTGACTAAAGGGAAAAGTTCAGTTTAGGGTTTAAAATCCTAATGCTGACAAATTGGAAAAGTTCAGTTTAGGGTTTAAAACACTAATCCTGATTAAAGGGAAAAGTTCAGTTTAGGGTTTACAACCCTAATGCTGACTAAAGGGAAGAGGTCAGTTTAGGGTTTAAAACCCTAATCCTGATTAAAGGGAAAAGTTCAGTTTAGGGTTTAAAACACTAATGCTGACTAAATGGAAAAAGCTCAGTTTAGGGTTTAAAACCCTAATGCTGACTTAAGGGGAAGAGTTCAGTTTAGGGTTTAAAACCCTAATGCTGACTAAATGGAAAAAGTTTAGTTTAGGGTTTAAAACCCTAATGCTGACTAAAGGGAAAAGTTCAGTTTAGGGTTTAAAACCCTAATGCTGACTAAAGGGAAGAGTTCAGTTTATGGTTTAAAACCCTAATGTTGACTAAAGGGAAAAGTTCAGTTTAGGGTTTAAAACCCTAATGCTGACTAAAGGGAAGAGTTCAGTTTAGGGTTTAAAACCCTAATCCTGATTAAAGGGAAAAGTTAAGTTTAAGGTTAAAACCTTAATGCTGACTAAAGGGAATAGTTCAGTTTAGGGTTTAAAACCCTAATCCTGATTAAAGGAAAAAGTTCAGTTTAGGGTTTAAAACCCTAATGTTGACTAAATGGAAAAAGTTCAGTTTTGGGTTTAAAACCCTAATGCTGACTAATGGAAAGAGTTCAGTTTAGGGTTTAAAACCCTAATGCTGACTAAATGGAAAAAGTTCAGTTTAGGGTTTAAAACCCTAATGCTGACAAAAAGGGAAAAGTTCAGTTTAGGGTTTAAAACCCTAATGCTGACTAAAGGGAAGAGTTCAGTTTAAGGTTTAAAACCCTAATGCTGACTAAAGGAAAGAGTTCAGTTCAAGGTTTAAAACCCTAATGTTGACTAAAGGAAAGAGTTCAGTTTGGGGTTTAAAACCCTAATGCTGTCTAAAGGGAAAAGTTCAGTTTAGGGTTTAAAACCCTAATGCTGACTAAAGGGAAGAGGTCAGTTTAGGGTTTAAAACCCTAATCCTGATTAAAGGGAAAAGTTCAGTTTAGGGTTTAAAACACTAATGCTGACTAAATGGAAAAAGCTCAGTTTAGGGTTTAAAACCCTAATGCTGACTAAAGGGAAGAGTTCAGTTTAGGGTTTAAAACCCTAATGCTGACTCAATGGAAAAAGTTTAGTTTAGTGTTTAAAACCCTAATGCTGACTAAAGGGAAAAGTTCAGTTTAGGGTTTAAAACACTAATGCTGACAAAAGGGAAGAGTTCAGTTTATGGTTTAAAACCCTAATGTTGACTAAAGGGAAAAGTTCAGTTTAGGGTTTAAAACCCTAATGCTGACTAAAGGGAAGAGTTCAGTTTAGGGTTTAAAACCCTAATCATGATTAAAGGGAAGAGTTCAGTTTAGGGTTAAAACCTTAATGCTGACTAAAGGGAATAGTTCAGTTTAGGGTTTAAAACCCTAATCCTGATTAAAGGAAAAAGTTCAGTTTAGGGTTTAAAACCCTAATGTTGACTAAATGGAAAAAGTTCAGTTTAGGGTTTAAAACCCTAATGCTGACTAATGGAAAGAGTTCAGTTTAGGGTTTAAAACCCTAATGCTGACTAAATGGAAAAAGTTCAGTTTAGGGTTTAAAACCCTAATGCTGACAAAAAGGGAAAAGTTCAGTTTAGGGTTTAAAACCCTAATGCTGACTAGCTGGAGATAGTTCAGTTTAGGGTTTAAAACCCTAATCCTGATTAAAGGGAAAAGTTCAGTTTAGGGTTTACAACCCTAATGCTGACTAAATGGAAAAAGCTCAGTTTAGGGTTTAAAACCCTAATGCTGACTAAATGGAAAAAGTTCAGTTTAGTGTTTAAAACCCTAATGCTGACTAAAGGGAAAAGTTCAGTTTAGGGTTTAAAACCCTAATGCTGACTAAAGGGAAGAGTTCAGTTTATGGTTTAAAACCCTAATCCTGATTAAAGGGATAAGTTCAGTTTATGGTTTAAAACCCTAATGCTGACTAAATGGAAAAAGTTCGGTTTAGGGTTTAAAACCCTAATGCTGACTAAAGGAAAAAATTCAGTTTAGGGTTTAAAACCCTAATGCTGACTAAAGGGAAGAGTTCAGTTTAGGGTTTAAAACCCTAATCCTGATTAAAGGGAAAAGTTCAGTTTAGGGTTAAAACCTTAATGCTGACTAAAGGGAATAGTTCAGTTTAGGGTTTAAAACCCTAATCCTGATTAAAGGAAAAAGTTCAGTTTAGGGTTTAAAACCCTAATGTTGACTAAATGGAAAAAGTTCAGTTTAGGGTTTAAAACCCTAATGCTGACTAATGGAAAGAGTTCAGTTTAGGGTTTAAAACCCTAATGCTGACTAAATGGAAAAAGTTCAGTTTAGGGTTTAAAACCCTAATGCTGACAAAAAGGGAAAAGTTCAGTTTAGGGTTTAAAACCCTAATGCTGACTAAAGGGAAGAGTTCAGTTTAAGGTTTAAAACCCTAATGCTGACTAAAGGAAAGAGTTCAGTTCAAGGTTTAAAACCCTAATGTTGACTAAAGGAAAGAGTTCAGTTTGGGGTTTAAAACCCTAATGCTGTCTAAAGGGAAAAGTTCAGTTTAGGGTTTAAAACCCTAATGCTGACTAAAGGGAAGAGGTCAGTTTAGGGTTTAAAACCCTAATCCTGATTAAAGGGAAAAGTTCAGTTTAGGGTTTAAAACACTAATGCTGACTAAATGGAAAAAGCTCAGTTTAGGGTTTAAAACCCTAATGCTGACTAAAGGGAAGAGTTCAATTTAGGGTTTAAAACCCTAATGCTGACTAAATGGAAAAAGTTTAGTTTAGTGTTTAAAACCCTAATGCTGACTAAAGGGAAAAGTTCAGTTTAGGGTTTAAAATCCTAATGCTGACTAATTGGAAAAGTTCAGTTTAGGGTTTAAAACACTAATCCTGATTAAAGGGAAAAGTTCAGTTTAGGGTTTACAACCCTAATGCTGACTAAAGGGAAGAGGTCAGTTTAGGGTTTAAAACCCTAATCCTGATTAAAGGGAAAAGTTCAGTTTAGGGTTTAAAACACTAATGCTGACTAAATGGAAAAAGCTCAGTTTAGGGTTTAAAACCCTAATGCTGACTTAAGGGAAGAGTTCAGTTTAGGGTTTAAAACCCTAATGCTGACTAAATGGAAAAAGTTTAGTTTAGGGTTTAAAACCCTAATGCTGACTAAAGGGAAAAATTCAGTTTAGGGTTTAAAACCCTATTGCTGACTAAAGGGAAGAGTTCAGTTTATGGTTTAAAACCCTAATGTTGACTAAAGGGAAAAGTTCAGTTTAGGGTTTAAAACCCTAATGCTGACTAAAGGGAAGAGTTTAGTTTAGGGTTTAAAACCCTAATCCTGATTAAAGGAAAAAGTTCAGTTTAGGGTTTAAAACCCTAATGTTGACTAAATGGAAAAAGTTCAGTTTAGGGTTTAAAACCCTAATGCTGACTAATGGAAAGAGTTCAGTTTAGGGTTTAAAACCCTAATGCTGACTAAATGGAAAAAGTTCAGTTTAGGGTTTAAAACCCTAATGCTGACAAAAAGGGAAAAGTTCAGTTTAGGGTTTAAAACCCTAATGCTGACTAAAGGGAAGAGTTCAGTTTAAGGTTTAAAACCCTAATGCTGACTAAAGGAAAGAGTTCAGTTCAAGGTTTAAAACCCTAATGTTGACTAAAGGAAAGAGTTCAGTTTGGGGTTTAAAATCCTAATGCTGTCTAAAGGGAAAAGTTCAGTTTAGGGTTTAAAACCCTAATGCTGAATAAAGGGAAGAGGTCAGTTTAGGGTTTAAAACCCTAATCCTGATTAAAGGGAAAAGTTCAGTTTAGGTTTTAAAACACTAATGCTGACTAAATGGAAAAAACTCAGTTTAGGGTTTAAAACCCTAATGCTGACTAAAGGGAAGAGTTCAGTTTAGGGTTTAAAACCCTAATGCTGACTAAATGGAAAAAGTTCAGTTTAGGGTTTAAAACTCTAATCTTGATTAAAGGGAAAAGTTCAGTTTAGGGTTTAAAACCCTAATGCTGACTAAAGGGAAGAGTTCAGTTTAGGGTTTAAAACCCTAATCCTGATTAAAGGGAAAAGTTCAGTTTAGGGTTTAAAATCCTAATGCTGACTAAATGGAAAAAGTTCAGTTTAGGGTTTAAAACCCTAATGCTGACTAAAGGGAAGAGTTCAGTTTAGGGTTTAAAACCCTAATGCTGACTAAATGGAAAAAGTTCAGTTTAGGGTTTAAAACCCTAATGCTGACTAAAGGGAAAAGTTCAGTTTAGGGTTTAAAACCCTAATGCTGACTAAAGGGAAGAGTTCAGTTTAAGGTTTAAAACCCTAATGCTGACTAAAGTAAAGAGATCAGTTCAAGGTTTAAAACCCTAATATTGACTAAAGGAAAGAGTTCAGTTTAGGGTTTAAAACCCTAATGCTATCTAAAGGGAAAAGTTCAGTTTAGGGTTTAAACCCCTAATGCTGACTAAAGGAAAAAGTTCAGTTTAGGGTTTAAAACCCTAATCCTGATTAAAGGGAAAAGTTCAGTTTAGGGTCTAAAACCCTAATGCTGACTCAAGGGGAAAAGTTCAGTTTAGGGTTTAAAACCCTAACTCTAACTAAGGGAAAAAGTTCAGTTTAGGGTTTAAAACCCTAATACTGACTAAAGAGGAAAAGTTTAGTTTCGGGTTTAAAACCCTAATGCTAACTAAGGGAAAAAGTTCAGTTTACGGTTTAAAACCCTAATGCTGACTAAAGGGGAAAAGTTTAGTTGCGGGTTTAAAACCCTAATGCTGACTAATGGAAAAAATTCAGTTTAGGGTTTAAAACCCTAATCCTGATTAAAGGGAAAAGTTCAGTTTAGGGTTTAAAACCATAATGCTGACTAAATGGAAAAAGTTCAGTTTAGGGTTTAAAACCCTAATGCTGACAAAAAGGGAAAAGTTCAGTTTAGGGTTTAAAACCCTAATGCTGACTAAAGGGAAGAGTTCAGTTTAAGGTTTAAAACCCTAATGCTGACTAAAGGAAAGAGTTCAGTTCAAGGTTTAAAACCCTAATGTTGACTAAAGGAAAGAGTTCAGTTTGGGGTTTAAAACCCTAATGCTGTCTAAAGGGAAAAGTTCAGTTTAGGGTTTAAAACCCTAATGCTGACTAAAGGGAAGAGGTCAGTTTAGGGTTTAAAACCCTAATCCTGATTAAAGGGAAAAGTTCAGTTTAGGGTTTAAAACACTAATGCTGACTAAATGGAAAAAGCTCAGTTTAGGGTTTAAAACCCTAATGCTGACTAAAGGGAAGAGTTCAGTTTAGGGTTTAAAACCCTAATGCTGACTCAATGGAAAAAGTTTAGTTTAGTGTTTAAAACCCTAATGCTGACTAAAGGGAAAAGTTCAGTTTAGGGTTTAAAACACTAATGCTGACAAAAGGGAAGAGTTCAGTTTATGGTTTAAAACCCTAATGTTGACTAAAGGGAAAAGTTCAGTTTAGGGTTTAAAACCCTAATGCTGACTAAAGGGAAGAGTTCAGTTTAGGGTTTAAAACCCTAATCATGATTAAAGGGAAGAGTTCAGTTTAGGGTTAAAACCTTAATGCTGACTAAAGGGAATAGTTCAGTTTAGGGTTTAAAACCCTAATCCTGATTAAAGGAAAAAGTTCAGTTTAGGGTTTAAAACCCTAATGTTGACTAAATGGAAAAAGTTCAGTTTAGGGTTTAAAACCCTAATGCTGACTAATGGAAAGAGTTCAGTTTAGGGTTTAAAACCCTAATGCTGACTAAATGGAAAAAGTTCAGTTTAGGGTTTAAAACCCTAATGCTGACAAAAAGGGAAAAGTTCAGTTTAGGGTTTAAAACCCTAATGCTGACTAGCTGGAGATAGTTCAGTTTAGGGTTTAAAACCCTAATCCTGATTAAAGGGAAAAGTTCAGTTTAGGGTTTACAACCCTAATGCTGACTAAATGGAAAAAGCTCAGTTTAGGGTTTAAAACCCTAATGCTGACTAAATGGAAAAAGTTCAGTTTAGTGTTTAAAACCCTAATGCTGACTAAAGGGAAAAGTTCAGTTTAGGGTTTAAAACCCTAATGCTGACTAAAGGGAAGAGTTCAGTTTATGGTTTAAAACCCTAATCCTGATTAAAGGGATAAGTTCAGTTTATGGTTTAAAACCCTAATGCTGACTAAATGGAAAAAGTTCGGTTTAGGGTTTAAAACCCTAATGCTGACTAAAGGAAAAAATTCAGTTTAGGGTTTAAAACCCTAATGCTGACTAAAGGGAAGAGTTCAGTTTAGGGTTTAAAACCCTAATCCTGATTAAAGGGAAAAGTTCAGTTTAGGGTTAAAACCTTAATGCTGACTAAAGGGAATAGTTCAGTTTAGGGTTTAAAACCCTAATCCTGATTAAAGGAAAAAGTTCAGTTTAGGGTTTAAAACCCTAATGTTGACTAAATGGAAAAAGTTCAGTTTAGGGTTTAAAACCCTAATGCTGACTAATGGAAAGAGTTCAGTTTAGGGTTTAAAACCCTAATGCTGACTAAATGGAAAAAGTTCAGTTTAGGGTTTAAAACCCTAATGCTGACAAAAAGGGAAAAGTTCAGTTTAGGGTTTAAAACCCTAATGCTGACTAAAGGGAAGAGTTCAGTTTAAGGTTTAAAACCCTAATGCTGACTAAAGGAAAGAGTTCAGTTCAAGGTTTAAAACCCTAATGTTGACTAAAGGAAAGAGTTCAGTTTGGGGTTTAAAACCCTAATGCTGTCTAAAGGGAAAAGTTCAGTTTAGGGTTTAAAACCCTAATGCTGACTAAAGGGAAGAGGTCAGTTTAGGGTTTAAAACCCTAATCCTGATTAAAGGGAAAAGTTCAGTTTAGGGTTTAAAACACTAATGCTGACTAAATGGAAAAAGCTCAGTTTAGGGTTTAAAACCCTAATGCTGACTAAAGGGAAGAGTTAAATTTAGGGTTTAAAACCCTAATGCTGACTAAATGGAAAAAGTTTAGTTTAGTGTTTAAAACCCTAATGCTGACTAAAGGGAAAAGTTCAGTTTAGGGTTTAAAATCCTAATGCTGACTAATTGGAAAAGTTCAGTTTAGGGTTTAAAACATTAATCCTGATTAAAGGGAAAAGTTCAGTTTAGGGTTTACAACCCTAATGCTGACTAAAGGGAAGAGGTCAGTTTAGGGTTTAAAACCCTAATCCTGATTAAAGGGAAAAGTTCAGTTTAGGGTTTAAAACACTAATGCTGACTAAATGGAAAAAGCTCAGTTTAGGGTTTAAAACCCTAATGCTGACTTAAGGGAAGAGTTCAGTTTAGGGTTTAAAACCCTAATGCTGACTAAATGGAAAAAGTTTAGTTTAGGGTTTAAAACCCTAATGCTGACTAAAGGGAAAAATTCAGTTTAGGGTTTAAAACCCTATTGCTGACTAAAGGGAAGAGTTCAGTTTATGGTTTAAAACCCTAATGTTGACTAAAGGGAAAAGTTCAGTTTAGGGTTTAAAACCCTAATGCTGACTAAAGGGAAGAGTTTAGTTTAGGGTTTAAAACCCTAATCCTGATTAAAGGGAAAAGTTCAGTTTAGGGTTAAAACCTTAATGCTGACTAAAGGTAATAGTTCAGTTTAGGGTTTAAAACCCTAATCCTGATTAAAGGAAAAAGTTCAGTTTAGGGTTTAAAACCCTAATGTTGACTAAATGGAAAAAGTTCAGTTTAGGGTTTAAAACCCTAATGCTGACTAATGGAAAGAGTTCAGTTTAGGGTTTAAAACCCTAATGCTGACTAAATGGAAAAAGTTCAGTTTAGGGTTTAAAACCCTAATGCTGACAAAAAGAGAAAAGTTCAGTTTAGGGTTTAAAACCCTAATGCTGACTAAAGGGAAGAGTTCAGTTTAAGGTTTAAAACCCTAATGCTGACTAAAGGAAAGAGTTCAGTTCAAGGTTTAAAACCCTAATGTTGACTAAAGGAAAGAGTTCAGTTTGGGGTTTAAAATCCTAATGCTGTCTAAAGGGAAAAGTTCAGTTTAGGGTTTAAAACCCTAATGCTGAATAAAGGGAAGAGGTCAGTTTAGGGTTTAAAACCCTAATCCTGATTAAAGGGAAAAGTTCAGTTTAGGTTTTAAAACACTAATGCTGACTAAATGGAAAAAACTCAGTTTAGGGTTTAAAACCCTAATGCTGACTAAAGGGAAGAGTTCAGTTTAGGGTTTAAAACCCTAATGCTGACTAAATGGAAAAAGTTCAGTTTAGGGTTTAAAACTCTAATCTTGATTAAAGGGAAAAGTTCAGTTTAGGGTTTAAAACCCTAATGCTGACTAAAGGGAAGAGTTCAGTTTAGGGTTTAAAACCCTAATCCTGATTAAAGGGAAAAGTTCAGTTTAGGGTTTAAAATCCTAATGCTGACTAAATGGAAAAAGTTCAGTTTAGGGTTTAAAACCCTAATGCTGACTAAAGGGAAGAGTTCAGTTTAGGGTTTAAAACCCTAATGCTGACTAAATGGAAAAAGTTCAGTTTAGGGTTTAAAACCCTAATGCTGACTAAAGGGAAAAGTTCAGTTTAGGGTTTAAAACCCTAATGCTGACTAAAGGGAAGAGTTCAGTTTAAGGTTTAAAACCCTAATGCTGACTAAAGTAAAGAGATCAGTTCAAGGTTTAAAACCCTAATATTGACTAAAGGAAAGAGTTCAGTTTAGGGTTTAAAACCCTAATGCTATCTAAAGGGAAAAGTTCAGTTTAGGGTTTAAACCCCTAATGCTGACTAAAGGAAAAAGTTCAGTTTAGGGTTTAAAACCCTAATCCTGATTAAAGGGAAAAGTTCAGTTTAGGGTCTAAAACCCTAATGCTGACTCAAGGGGAAAAGTTCAGTTTAGGGTTTAAAACCCTAACTCTAACTAAGGGAAAAAGTTCAGTTTAGGGTTTAAAACCCTAATACTGACTAAAGAGGAAAAGTTTAGTTTCGGGTTTAAAACCCTAATGCTAACTAAGGGAAAAAGTTCAGTTTACGGTTTAAAACCCTAATGCTGACTAAAGGGGAAAAGTTTAGTTGCGGGTTTAAAACCCTAATGCTGACTAATGGAAAAAGTTCAGTTTAGGGTTTAAAACCCTAATCCTGATTAAAGGGAAAAGTTCAGTTTAGGGTTTAAAACCCTAATGCTGACTAAATGGAAAAAGTTCAGTTTAGGGTTTAAAACCCTAATGCTGACTAAAGGAAAAAGTTCAGTTTAGGGTTTAAAACACTAATGCTGACTAAAGGGAAAAGTTCAGTTTAGGGTTTAAAACCCTAATACTGACTAAAGGAAAAAGTTCAGTTTTGGGTTTAAAACCCTAATGCTGACTAAAGGAAAAATTTCAGTTTAGGGTTTAAAACCCTAATGCTGACTGAGGGAAAAAGTTCGGTTTAGGGTTTAAAACCCTAATGCTGACTAAAGGGGAAAAGTTCAGTTTAGGGTTTAAAACCCTAATGCTGACTAAAGGAAAAAGATCAGTTTAGGGTTTAAAACCCTAATCCTGATTAAAGGGAAAAGTTCAGTTTAGGGTTTAAAACCCTAATGCTGACTAAAGAGAAGAGTTCAGTTTAGGGTTTAAAACCCTAATCCTGATTAAAGGGAAAAGTTCAGTTTAGGGTTTAAAACCCTAATGCTGACTGAGGGAAAAAGTTCAGTTTAGGGTTGAAAACCCTAATGCTGACTAAAGGGAAAAGTTCAGTTTAGGGTTTAAAACCCTAATACTGACTAAAGGGAAAAGTTCAGTTTAGGGTTTAAAACCCTAATCCTGATTAAAGGGAAAAGTTCAGTTTAGGGTTTAAACCCCTAATGCTGACTAAAGGGAAAAGTTCAGTTTAGGGTTTAAAACACTAATCCTGATTAAAGGGAAAAGTTCAGTTTAGGGTCTAAAACCCTAATGCTGACTAAAGGGGAAAAGTTTAGTTTCGGGTTTAAAACCCTAACTCTAACTAAGGGAAAAAGTTCAGTTTAGGGTTTAAAACCCTAATACTGACTAAAGGGGAAAAGTTTAGTTTCGGGTTTAAAACCCTAATGCTAACTAAGGGAAAAAGTTCAGTTTACGGTTTAAAACCCTAATGCTGACTAAAGGGGAAAAGTTTAGTTGCGGGTTTAAAACCCTAATGCTGACTAATGGAAAAAGTTCAGTTTAGGGCTTAAAACCCTAATCCTGATTAAAGGGAAAAGTTCAGTTTAGGGTTTAAAACCCTAATGCTGACTAAATGGAAAAAGTTCAGTTTAGGGTTTAAAACCCTAATGCTGACTAAAGGGAAAAGTTCAGTTTAGGGTTTAAAACCCTAATGCTGACTAAAGGGAAGAGTTCAGTTTATGGTTTAAAACCATAATCCTGATTAAAGGGATAAGTTCAGTTTATGCTTTAAAACCCTAATGCTGACTAAATGGAAAAAGTTCGGTTTAGGGTTTAAAACCCTAATGCTGACTAAAGGAAAAAATTCAGTTTAGGGTTTAAAACCCTAATGCTGACTAAAGGGAAGAGTTCAGTTTAGGGTTTAAAACCCTAATCCTGATTAAAGGGAAAAGTTCAGTTTAGGGTTAAAACCTTAATGCTGACTAAAGGGAATAGTTCAGTTTAGGGTTTAAAACCCTAATCCTGATTAAAGGAAAAAGTTCAGTTTAGGGTTTAAAACCCTAATGTTGACTAAATGGAAAAAGTTCAGTTTAGGGTTTAAAACCCTAATGCTGACTAATGGAAAGAGTTCAGTTTAGGGTTTAAAACCCTAATGCTGACTAAATGGAAAAAGTTCAGTTTAGGGTTTAAAACCCTAATGCTGACAAAAAGGGAAAAGTTCAGTTTAGGGTTTAAAACCCTAATGCTGACTAAAGGGAAGAGTTCAGTTTAAGGTTTAAAACCCTAATGCTGACTAAAGGAAAGAGTTCAGTTCAAGGTTTAAAACCCTAATGTTGACTAAAGGAAAGAGTTCAGTTTGGGGTTTAAAACCCTAATGCTGTCTAAAGGGAAAAGTTCAGTTTAGGGTTTAAAACCCTAATGCTGACTAAAGGGAAGAGGTCAGTTTAGGGTTTAAAACCCTAATCCTGATTAAAGGGAAAAGTTCAGTTTAGGGTTTAAAACACTAATGCTGACTAAATGGAAAAAGCTCAGTTTAGGGTTTAAAACCCTAATGCTGACTAAAGGGAAGAGTTCAATTTAGGGTTTAAAACCCTAATGCTGACTAAATGGAAAAAGTTTAGTTTAGTGTTTAAAACCCTAATGCTGACTAAAGGGAAAAGTTCAGTTTAGGGTTTAAAATCCTAATGCTGACTAATTGGAAAAGTTCAGTTTAGGGTTTAAAACACTAATCCTGATTAAAGGGAAAAGTTCAGTTTAGGGTTTACAACCCTAATGCTGACTAAAGGGAAGAGGTCAGTTTAGGGTTTAAAACCCTAATCCTGATTAAAGGGAAAAGTTCAGTTTAGGGTTTAAAACACTAATGCTGACTAAATGGAAAAAGCTCAGTTTAGGGTTTAAAACCCTAATGCTGACTTAAGGGAAGAGTTCAGTTTAGGGTTTAAAACCCTAATGCTGACTAAATGGAAAAAGTTTAGTTTAGGGTTTAAAACCCTAATGCTGACTAAAGGGAAAAATTCAGTTTAGGGTTTAAAACCCTATTGCTGACTAAAGGGAAGAGTTCAGTTTATGGTTTAAAACCCTAATGTTGACTAAAGGGAAAAGTTCAGTTTAGGGTTTAAAACCCTAATGCTGACTAAAGGGAAGAGTTTAGTTTAGGGTTTAAAACCCTAATCCTGATTAAAGGGAAAAGTTCAGTTTAGGGTTAAAACCTTAATGCTGACTAAAGGGAATAGTTCAGTTTAGGGTTTAAAACCCTAATCCTGATTAAAGGAAAAAGTTCAGTTTAGGGTTTAAAACCCTAATGTTGACTAAATGGAAAAAGTTCAGTTTAGGGTTTAAAACCCTAATGCTGACTAATGGAAAGAGTTCAGTTTAGGGTTTAAAACCCTAATGCTGACTAAATGGAAAAAGTTCAGTTTAGGGTTTAAAACCCTAATGCTGACAAAAAGGGAAAAGTTCAGTTTAGGGTTTAAAACCCTAATGCTGACTAAAGGGAAGAGTTCAGTTTAAGGTTTAAAACCCTAATGCTGACTAAAGGAAAGAGTTCAGTTCAAGGTTTAAAACCCTAATGTTGACTAAAGGAAAGAGTTCAGTTTGGGGTTTAAAATCCTAATGCTGTCTAAAGGGAAAAGTTCAGTTTAGGGTTTAAAACCCTAATGCTGACTAAAGGGAAGAGGTCAGTTTAGGGTTTAAAACCCTAATCCTGATTAAAGGGAAAAGTTCAGTTTAGGGTTTAAAACACTAATGCTGACTAAATGGAAAAAGCTCAGTTTAGGGTTTAAAACCCTAATGCTGACTAAAGGGAAGAGTTCAATTTAGGGTTTAAAACCCTAATGCTGACTAAATGGAAAAAGTTTAGTTTAGTGTTTAAAACCCTAATGCTGACTAAAGGGAAAAGTTCAGTTTAGGGTTTAAAATCCTAATGCTGACTAATTGGAAAAGTTCAGTTTAGGGTTTAAAACACTAATCCTGATTAAAGGGAAAAGTTCAGTTTAGGGTTTACAACCCTAATGCTGACTAAAGGGAAGAGGTCAGTTTAGGGTTTAAAACCCTAATCCTGATTAAAGGGAAAAGTTCAGTTTAGGGTTTAAAACACTAATGCTGACTAAATGGAAAAAGCTCAGTTTAGGGTTTAAAACCCTAATGCTGACTTAAGGGAAGAGTTCAGTTTAGGGTTTAAAACCCTAATGCTGACTAAATGGAAAAAGTTTAGTTTAGGGTTTAAAACCCTAATGCTGACTAAAGGGAAAAATTCAGTTTAGGGTTTAAAACCCTATTGCTGACTAAAGGGAAGAGTTCAGTTTATGGTTTAAAACCCTAATGTTGACTAAAGGGAAAAGTTCAGTTTAGGGTTTAAAACCCTAATGCTGACTAAAGGGAAGAGTTTAGTTTAGGGTTTAAAACCCTAATCCTGATTAAAGGGAAAAGTTCAGTTTAGGGTTAAAACCTTAATGCTGACTAAAGGGAATAGTTCAGTTTAGGGTTTAAAACCCTAATCCTGATTAAAGGAAAAAGTTCAGTTTAGGGTTTAAAACCCTAATGTTAACTAAATGGAAAAAGTTCAGTTTAGGGTTTAAAACCCTAATGCTGACTAATGGAAAGAGTTCAGTTTAGGGTTTAAAACCCTAATGCTGACTAAATGGAAAAAGTTCAGTTTAGGGTTTAAAACCCTAATGCTGACAAAAAGGGAAAAGTTCAGTTTAGGGTTTAAAACCCTAATGCTGACTAAAGGGAAGAGTTCAGTTTAAGGTTTAAAACCCTAATGCTGACTAAAGGAAAGAGTTCAGTTCAAGGTTTAAAACCCTAATGTTGACTAAAGGAAAGAGTTCAGTTTGGGGTTTAAAATCCTAATGCTGTCTAAAGGGAAAAGTTCAGTTTAGGGTTTAAAACCCTAATGCTGAATAAAGGGAAGAGGTCAGTTTAGGGTTTAAAACCCTAATCCTGATTAAAGGGAAAAGTTCAGTTTAGGGTTTAAAACACTAATGCTGACTAAATGGAAAAAGCTCAGTTTAGGGTTTAAAACCCTAATGCTGACTTAAGGGAAGAGTTCAGTTTAGGGTTTAAAACCCTAATGCTGACTAAATGGAAAAAGTTTAGTTTAGGGTTTAAAACCCTAATGCTGACTAAAGGGAAAAATTCAGTTTAGGGTTTAAAACCCTATTGCTGACTAAAGGGAAGAGTTCAGTTTATGGTTTAAAACCCTAATGTTGACTAAAGGGAAAAGTTCAGTTTAGGGTTTAAAACCCTAATGCTGACTAAAGGGAAGAGTTTAGTTTAGGGTTTAAAACCCTAATCCTGATTAAAGGGAAAAGTTCAGTTTAGGGTTAAAACCTTAATGCTGACTAAAGGGAATAGTTCAGTTTAGGGTTTAAAACCCTAATCCTGATTAAAGGAAAAAGTTCAGTTTAGGGTTTAAAACCCTAATGTTGACTAAATGGAAAAAGTTCAGTTTAGGGTTTAAAACCCTAATGCTGACTAATGGAAAGAGTTCAGTTTAGGGTTTAAAACCCTAATGCTGACTAAATGGAAAAAGTTCAGTTTAGGGTTTAAAACCCTAATGCTGACAAAAAGGGAAAAGTTCAGTTTAGGGTTTAAAACCCTAATGCTGACTAAAGGGAAGAGTTCAGTTTAAGGTTTAAAACCCTAATGCTGACTAAAGGAAAGAGTTCAGTTCAAGGTTTAAAACCCTAATGTTGACTAAAGGAAAGAGTTCAGTTTGGGGTTTAAAATCCTAATGCTGTCTAAAGGGAAAAGTTCAGTTTAGGGTTTAAAACCCTAATGCTGACTAAAGGGAAGAGGTCAGTTTAGGGTTTAAAACCCTAATCCTGATTAAAGGGAAAAGTTCAGTTTAGGGTTTAAAACACTAATGCTGACTAAATGGAAAAAGCTCAGTTTAGGGTTTAAAACCCTAATGCTGACTAAAGGGAAGAGTTCAATTTAGGGTTTAAAACCCTAATGCTGACTAAATGGAAAAAGTTTAGTTTAGTGTTTAAAACCCTAATGCTGACTAAAGGGAAAAGTTCAGTTTAGGGTTTAAAATCCTAATGCTGACTAATTGGAAAAGTTCAGTTTAGGGTTTAAAACACTAATCCTGATTAAAGGGAAAAGTTCAGTTTAGGGTTTACAACCCTAATGCTGACTAAAGGGAAGAGGTCAGTTTAGGGTTTAAAACCCTAATCCTGATTAAAGGGAAAAGTTCAGTTTAGGGTTTAAAACACTAATGCTGACTAAATGGAAAAAGCTCAGTTTAGGGTTTAAAACCCTAATGCTGACTTAAGGGAAGAGTTCAGTTTAGGGTTTAAAACCCTAATGCTGACTAAATGGAAAAAGTTTAGTTTAGGGTTTAAAACCCTAATGCTGACTAAAGGGAAAAATTCAGTTTAGGGTTTAAAACCCTATTGCTGACTAAAGGGAAGAGTTCAGTTTATGGTTTAAAACCCTAATGTTGACTAAAGGGAAAAGTTCAGTTTAGGGTTTAAAACCCTAATGCTGACTAAAGGGAAGAGTTTAGTTTAGGGTTTAAAACCCTAATCCTGATTAAAGGGAAAAGTTCAGTTTAGGGTTAAAACCTTAATGCTGACTAAAGGGAATAGTTCAGTTTAGGGTTTAAAACCCTAATCCTGATTAAAGGAAAAAGTTCAGTTTAGGGTTTAAAACCCTAATGTTAACTAAATGGAAAAAGTTCAGTTTAGGGTTTAAAACCCTAATGCTGACTAATGGAAAGAGTTCAGTTTAGGGTTTAAAACCCTAATGCTGACTAAATGGAAAAAGTTCAGTTTAGGGTTTAAAACCCTAATGCTGACAAAAAGGGAAAAGTTCAGTTTAGGGTTTAAAACCCTAATGCTGACTAAAGGGAAGAGTTCAGTTTAAGGTTTAAAACCCTAATGCTGACTAAAGGAAAGAGTTCAGTTCAAGGTTTAAAACCCTAATGTTGACTAAAGGAAAGAGTTCAGTTTGGGGTTTAAAATCCTAATGCTGTCTAAAGGGAAAAGTTCAGTTTAGGGTTTAAAACCCTAATGCTGAATAAAGGGAAGAGGTCAGTTTAGGGTTTAAAACCCTAATCCTGATTAAAGGGAAAAGTTCAGTTTAGGTTTTAAAACACTAATGCTGACTAAATGGAAAAAACTCAGTTTAGGGTTTAAAACCCTAATGCTGACTAAAGGGAAGAGTTCAGTTTAGGGTTTAAAACCCTAATGCTGACTAAATGGAAAAAGTTCAGTTTAGGGTTTAAAACTCTAATCTTGATTAAAGGGAAAAGTTCAGTTTAGGGTTTAAAACCCTAATGCTGACTAAAGGGAAGAGTTCAGTTTAGGGTTTAAAACCCTAATCCTGATTAAAGGGAAAAGTTCAGTTTAGGGTTTAAAATCCTAATGCTGACTAAATGGAAAAAGTTCAGTTTAGGGTTTAAAACCCTAATGCTGACTAAAGGGAAGAGTTCAGTTTAGGGTTTAAAACCCTAATGCTGACTAAATGGAAAAAGTTCAGTTTAGGGTTTAAAACCCTAATGCTGACTAAAGGGAAAAGTTCAGTTTAGGGTTTAAAACCCTAATGCTGACTAAAGGGAAGAGTTCAGTTTAAGGTTTAAAACCCTAATGCTGACTAAAGTAAAGAGATCAGTTCAAGGTTTAAAACCCTAATATTGACTAAAGGAAAGAGTTCAGTTTAGGGTTTAAAACCCTAATGCTATCTAAAGGGAAAAGTTCAGTTTAGGGTTTAAACCCCTAATGCTGACTAAAGGAAAAAGTTCAGTTTAGGGTTTAAAACCCTAATCCTGATTAAAGGGAAAAGTTCAGTTTAGGGTCTAAAACCCTAATGCTGACTCAAGGGGAAAAGTTCAGTTTAGGGTTTAAAACCCTAACTCTAACTAAGGGAAAAAGTTCAGTTTAGGGTTTAAAACCCTAATACTGACTAAAGAGGAAAAGTTTAGTTTCGGGTTTAAAACCCTAATGCTAACTAAGGGAAAAAGTTCAGTTTACGGTTTAAAACCCTAATGCTGACTAAAGGGGAAAAGTTTAGTTGCGGGTTTAAAACCCTAATGCTGACTAATGGAAAAAGTTCAGTTTAGGGTTTAAAACCCTAATCCTGATTAAAGGGAAAAGTTCAGTTTAGGGTTTAAAACCCTAATGCTGACTAAATGGAAAAAGTTCAGTTTAGGGTTTAAAACCCTAATGCTGACTAAAGGAAAAAGTTCAGTTTAGGGTTTAAAACACTAATGCTGACTAAAGGGAAAAGTTCAGTTTAGGGTTTAAAACCCTAATACTGAACTAAAGGAAAAAGTTCAGTTTTGGGTTTAAAACCCTAATGCTGACTAAAGGAAAAATTTCAGTTTAGGGTTTAAAACCCTAATGCTGACTGAGGGAAAAAGTTCGGTTTAGGGTTTAAAACCCTAATGCTGACTAAAGGGGAAAAGTTCAGTTTAGGGTTTAAAACCCTAATGCTGACTAAAGGAAAAAGATCAGTTTAGGGTTTAAAACCCTAATCCTGATTAAAGGGAAAAGTTCAGTTTAGGGTTTAAAACCCTAATGCTGACTAAAGAGAAGAGTTCAGTTTAGGGTTTAAAACCCTAATCCTGATTAAAGGGAAAAGTTCAGTTTAGGGTTTAAAACCCTAATGCTGACTGAGGGAAAAAGTTCAGTTTAGGGTTGAAAACCCTAATGCTGACTAAAGGGAAAAGTTCAGTTTAGGGTTTAAAACCCTAATACTGACTAAAGGGAAAAGTTCAGTTTAGGGTTTAAAACCCTAATCCTGATTAAAGGGAAAAGTTCAGTTTAGGGTTTAAACCCCTAATGCTGACTAAAGGGAAAAGTTCAGTTTAGGGTTTAAAACACTAATCCTGATTAAAGGGAAAAGTTCAGTTTAGGGTCTAAAACCCTAATGCTGACTAAAGGGGAAAAGTTTAGTTTCGGGTTTAAAACCCTAACTCTAACTAAGGGAAAAAGTTCAGTTTAGGGTTTAAAACCCTAATACTGACTAAAGGGGAAAAGTTTAGTTTCGGGTTTAAAACCCTAATGCTAACTAAGGGAAAAAGTTCAGTTTACGGTTTAAAACCCTAATGCTGACTAAAGGGGAAAAGTTTAGTTGCGGGTTTAAAACCCTAATGCTGACTAATGGAAAAAGTTCAGTTTAGGGCTTAAAACCCTAATCCTGATTAAAGGGAAAAGTTCAGTTTAGGGTTTAAAACCCTAATGCTGACTAAATGGAAAAAGTTCAGTTTAGGGTTTAAAACCCTAATGCTGACTAAAGGAAAAAGTTCAGTTTAGGGTTTAAAACCCTAATGCTGACTAAAGCGAAAAGTTCAGTTTAGGGTTTAAAACCCTAATACGGACTAAAGGAAAAAGTTCAGTTTAGGGTTTAAAACCCTAATGCTGACTAAAGCAAAAATTTCAGTTTAGGGTTTAAAACCCTAATGCTGACTGAGGGAAAAAGTTCGGTTTAGGGTTTAAAACCCTAATGCTGACTAAAGGGGAAAAGTTCAGTTTAGGGTTTAAAACCCTAATGCTGACTAAAGGAAAAAGTTCAGTTTAGGGTTTAAAACCCTAATCCTGATTAAAGTGAAAAGTTTAGTTTAGGGTTTAAAACCCTAATGCTGACTAAAGAGAAGAGTTCAGTTTAGGGTTTAAAACCCTAATCCTGATTAAAGGGAAAAGTTCAGTTTAGGGTTTAAAACCCTAATGCTGACTGAGGGAAAAAGTTCAGTTTAGGGTTGAAAACCCTAATGCTGACTAAAGGGAAAAGTTCAGTTTAGGGTTTAAAACCCTAATACTGACTAAAGGAAAAAGTTCAGTTTAGGGTTTAAAACTCTAATGCTGACTAAAGGGAAGAGCTCAGTTTAGGGTTTAAAACCCTAATGTTGACTAAATGGAAAAAGTTCAGTTTAGGGTTTAAAACCCTAATGCTGACTAAAGGGAAACGTTCAGTTTAGCGTTTAAAACCCTAATGTTGACTAAAGGGAAAAGTTCACTTTAGACTTTAAAACCCTAATCCTGATTAAAAGGAAAAGTTCAGTTTATGGTTTAAAACCCTAATGCTGACTAAAGGGAAGAGTTCAGTTTAAGGTTTAAAACCCTAATGCTGACTAAAGGAAAGAGTTCAGTTTAGGGTTTAAAACCCTAATGCTGACTAAAGGAAAGAGTTCAGTTTAGGGTTTAAAACCCTAATGCTGACTAAAGGGAAAAGTTCAGTTTAGGGTTTAAAACCCTAATGCTGACTAAAGGGAAAAGTTCAGTTTAGGGTTTAAAACCCTAATGCTGACTAAAGGGAAAAGTTCAGTTTAGGGTTTAAAACCCTAATGCTGACTAAAGGGAAGAGTTCAGTTCAAGGGTTAAAACCCTAATGCTGACTAAAGGAAAGAGTTCAGTTTAGGGTTTAAAACCCTAATGCTGACTAAAGGGAAAAGTTCAGTTGAGGGTTTAAAACCCTAATGCTGACTAAAGGGAAAAGTTCAGTTTAGGGTTTAAAACCCTAATGCTGACTAAAGGGAAAAGTTCAGTTTAGGGTTTAAAACCCTAATCCTGATTAAAGGGAAAAGTTCAGTTTAGGGTTAAAACCCTAATGCTGACTAAAGGGAAGAGTTCAGTTTAAGGTTTAAAACCCTAATCCTGATTAAAGGGAAAAGTTCAGTTTAGGGTTTAAAACCCTAATGCTGACTAAAGGGAAGATTTCAGTTTAGGGTTTAAAACCCTAATGCTGACTAAATGGAAAAAGTTCAGTTTAGGGTTTAAAACCCTAATGCTGACAAAAAGGGAAAAGTTCAGTTTAGGGTTTAAAACCCTAATGCCGACTAAAGGGAAGAGTTCAGTTTAAGGTTTAAAACCCTAATGCTGACTAAAGGAAAGAGTTCAGTTCAAGGTTTAAAACCCTAATGTTGACTAAAGGAAAGAGTTCAGTTTGGGGTTTAAAACCCTAATGTTGTCTAAAGGGAAAAGTTCAATTTAGGGTTTAAAATCTTAATGCTGACTAAAGGGAAAAATTGAGTTTAGGGTTTAAAACACTAATCCTGATTAAAGGGAAAAGTTCAGTTTAGGGTTTAAAACCCTAATGCTGACTAAAGGGGAAAAGTTTAGTTTCGGGTTTAAAACCCTAACGCTAACTAAGGGAAAAAGTTCAGTTTAGGGTTTAAAACCCTAATGCTTACTAAAGGGAAGAGTTCAGTTTATGGTTTAAAACCCTAATCCCGATTAAAGGGAAAAGTTCAGTTTAGGGTTTAAAACCCTAATGCTTACTAAAGGGGAAAAGTTCAGTTTAGGGTTTAAAACCCTAATGCTGACTAAAGGGAAAAGTTCAGTTTAGGGTTTAAAACCCTAATGCTGACTAAAGGGAAAAGTTCAGTTTAGGGTTTAAAACCCTAATCCTGATTAAAGGGAAAAGTTCAGTTTAGGGTTAAAACCCTAATGCTGACTAAAGGGAAGAGTTCAGTTTAAGGTTTAAAACCCTAATCCTGATTAAAGGGAAAAGTTCAGTTTAGGGTTTAAAACCCTAATGCTGACTAAAGGGAAGATTTCAGTTTAGGGTTTAAAACCCTAATGCTGACTAAATGGAAAAAGTTCAGTTTAGGGTTTAAAACCCTAATGCTGACAAAAAGGGAAAAGTTCAGTTTAGGGTTTAAAACCCTAATGCCGACTAAAGGGAAGAGTTCAGTTTAAGGTTTAAAACCCTAATGCTGACTAAAGGAAAGAGTTCAGTTCAAGGTTTAAAACCCTAATGTTGACTAAAGGAAAGAGTTCAGTTTGGGGTTTAAAACCCTAATGTTGTCTAAAGGGAAAAGTTCAATTTAGGGTTTAAAATCTTAATGCTGACTAAAGGGAAAAATTGAGTTTAGGGTTTAAAACACTAATCCTGATTAAAGGGAAAAGTTCAGTTTAGGGTTTAAAACCCTAATGCTGACTAAAGGGGAAAAGTTTAGTTTCGGGTTTAAAACCCTAACGCTAACTAAGGGAAAAAGTTCAGTTTAGGGTTTAAAACCCTAATGCTTACTAAAGGGAAGAGTTCAGTTTATGGTTTAAAACCCTAATCCCGATTAAAGGGAAAAGTTCAGTTTAGGGTTTAAAACCCTAATGCTTACTAAAGGGGAAAAGTTTAGTTTCGGGTTTAAAACCTTAATGCTAACTAAGGGAAAAAGTTCAGTTTACAGTTTAAAACCCTAATGCTGACTAAAGGGGAAAAGTTTAGTTTCGGGTTTAAAACCCTAATGCTGGCTAAAGGAAAAAGTTTAGTTTTGGGTTTAAAACCCTAATCCTGATTAAAGGAAAAAGTTCAGTTTAGGGTTTAAAACCCTAATGCTGACTAAATGGAAAAAGTTCAGTTTAGGGTTTAAAACCCTAATGCTGACTAAAGGAAAAAGTTCAGTTTAGGGTTTAAAACACTAATGCTGACTAAAGGGAAAAGTTCAGTTTAGGGTTTAAAACCCTAATACTGACTAAAGGAAAAAGTTCAGTTTAGGGTTTAAAACCCTAATGCTGACTAAAGGAAAAATTTCAGTTTAGGGTTTAAAACCCTAATGCTGACTGAGGGAAAAAGTTCGGTTTAGGGTTTAAAACCCTAATGCTGACTAAAGGGGAAAAGTTCAGTTTAGGGTTTAAAACCCTAATGCTGACTAAAGGAAAAAGATCAGTTTAGGGTTTAAAACCCTAATCCTGATTAAAGGGAAAAGTTCAGTTTAGGGTTTAAAACCCTAATGCTGACTAAAGAGAAGAGTTCAGTTTAAGGTTTAAAACCCTAATGCTGACTAAAGGAAAGAGTTTAGTTCAAGGGTTAAAACCCTAATGCTGACTAAAGGAAAGAGTTCAGTTTAGGGTTTAAAACCCTAATGCTGACTAAAGGGAAAAGTTCAGTTGAGGGTTTAAAACCCTAATGCTGACTAAAGGGAAAAGTTCAGTTAAGGGTTTAAAACCCTAATCCTGATTAAAGGGAAAAGTTCAGTTTAGGGTTTAAACCCCTAATGCTGACTAAAGGGAAAAGTTCAGTTTAGGGTTTAAAACACTAATCCTGATTAAAGGGAAAAGTTCAGTTTAGGGTCTAAAACCCTAATGCTGACTAAAGGGGAAAAGTTTAGTTTCGGGTTTAAAACCCTAACTCTAACTAAGGGAAAAAGTTCAGTTTAGGGGTTAAAACCCTAATACTGACTAAACGGGAAAAGTTTAGTTTCGGGTTTAAAACCCTAATGCTAACTAAGGGAAAAAGTTCAGTTTACGGTTTAAAACCCTAATGCTGACTAAAGGGGAAAAGTTTAGTTGCGGGTTTAAAACCCTAATGCTGACTAATGGAAAAAGTTCAGTTTAGGGCTTAAATACCTAATCCTGATTAAAGGGAAAAGTTCAGTTTAGGGTTTAAAACCCTAATGCTGACTAAATGGAAAAAGTTCAGTTTAGGGTTTAAAACCCTAATGCTGACTAAAGGAAAAAGTTCAGTTTAGGGTTTAAAACCCTAATGCTGACTAAAGGGAAAAGTTCAGTTTAGGGTTTAAAACCCTAATACGGACTAAAGGAAAAAGTTCAGTTTAGGGTTTAAAACCCTAATGTTGACTAAAGCAAAAATTTCAGTTTAGGGTTTAAAACCCTAATGCTGACTGAGGGAAAAAGTTCGGTTTAGGGTTTAAAACCCTAATGCTGACTAAAGGGGAAAAGTTCAGTTTAGGGTTTAAAACCCTAATGCTGACTAAAGGAAAAAGTTCAGTTTAGGGTTTAAAACCCTAATCCTGATTGAAGGGAAAAGTTCAGTTTAGGGTTTAAAACCCTAATGCTGACTAAAGAGAAGAGTTCAGTTTAGGGTTTAAAACCCTAATCCTGATTAAAGGGAAAAGTTCAGTTTAGGTTTAAAACCCTAATGCTGACTGAGGGAAAAAGTTCAGTTTAGGGTTGAAAACCCTAATGCTGACTAAAGGGAAGAGTTCAGTTTAAGGTTTAAAACCCTAATCCTGATTAAAGGGAAAAGTTCAGTTTAGGGTTTAAAACCCTAATGCTGACTAAAGGGAAGAGTTCAGTTTAGGGTTTAAAACCCTAATGCTGACTAAATGGAAAAAGTTCAGTTTAGGGTTTAAAACCCTAATGCTGACAAAAAGGGAAAAGTTCAGTTTAGGGTTTAAAACCCTAATGCTGACTAAAGGGAAGAGTTCCGTTTAAGGTTTAAAACCCTAATGCTGACTAAAGGAAAGAGTTCAGTTTAGGGTTTAAAACCCTAATGCTGACTAAAGGGAAGAGTTCAGTTTAAGGTTTAAAACCCTAATGCTGACTAAAGGAAAGAGTTCAGTTCAAGGGTTTAAAATCTTAATGCTGACTAAAGGGAAAAGTTCAGTTTAGCGTTTAAAACCCTAATGTTGACTAAAGGGAAAAGTTCACTTTAGACTTTAAAACCCTAATCCTGATTAAAAGGAAAAGTTCAGTTTAGGGTTTAAAACCCTAATGCTGACTAAAGGGAAGAGTTCAGTTTAAGGTTTAAAACCCTAATCCTGACTAAAGGAAAGAGTTCAGTTCAAGGTTTAAAACCCTAATGCTGACTAAAGGAAAGAGTTCAGTTTAGGGTTTAAAACCCTAATGCTGACTAAAGGGAAGAGTTCAGTTTAAGGTTTAAAACCCTAATGCTGACTAAAGGAAAGAGTTTAGTTCAAGGGTTAAAACCCTAATGCTGACTAAAGGAAAGAGTTCAGTTTAGGGTTTAAAACCCTAATGCTGACTAAAGGGAAAAGTTCAGTTGAGGGTTTAAAACCCTAATGCTGACTAAAGGGAAAAGTTCAGTTTAGGGTTTAAAACCCTAATGCTGACTAAAGGGAAAAGTTCAGTTTAGGGTTTAAAACCCTAATCCTGATTAAAGGGAAAAGTTCAGTTTAGGGTTAAAACCCTAATGCTGACTAAAGGGAAGAGTTCAGTTTAAGGTTTAAAACCCTAATCCTGATTAAAGGGAAAAGTTCAGTTTAGGGTTTAAAACCCTAATGCTGACTAAAGGGAAGAGTTCAGTTTAGGGTTTAAAACCCTGATGCTGACTAAATGGAAAAAGTTCAGTTTAGGGTTTAAAACCCTAATGCTGACAAAAAGGGAAAAGTTTAGTTTAGGGTTTAAAACCCTAATGCTGACTAAAGGGAAGAGTTCAGTTTAAGGTTTAAAACCCTAATGCTGACTAAAGGAAAGAGTTCAGTTCAAGGTTTAAAACCCTAATGTTGACTAAAGGAAAGAGTTCAGTTTGGGGTTTAAAACCCTAATGCTGTCTAAAGGGAAAAGTTCAATTTAGGGTTTAAAACCTTAATGCTGACTAAAGGGAAAATTGAGTTTAGGGTTTAAAACCCTAATCCTGATTAAAGGGAAAAGTTCAGTTTAGGGTTTAAAACCCAAATGCTGACTAAAAGGGAAAAGTTTAGTTTCGGGTTTAAAACCCTAACGCTAACTAAGGAAAAAAGTTCAGTTTAGGGTTTAAAACCCTAATGCTTACTAAAGGGAAGAGTTCAGTTTATGGTTTAAAACCCTAATCCTGATTAAAGGGAAAAGTTCAGTTTAGGGTTTAAAACCCTAATGCTTACTAAAGGGGAAAAGTTTAGTTTCGGGTTTAAAACACTAATGCTAACTAAGGAAAAAAGTTCAGTTTAGGGTGTAAAACCCTAATGCTGACTAAAGGGGAAAAGCTTAGTTTCAGGTTTAAAACCCTAATGCTGGCTAAAGGAAAAAGTTAAGTTTAGGGTTTAAAACCCTAATCCGGATTAAAGGAAAAAGTTCAGTTTAGGGTTTAAAACCCTAATGCTGACTAAATGGAAAAAGTTCAGTTAGGGTTTAAAACCATAATGCTGACTAAATGGAAAAGCTCAGTTTAGGGTTTAAAACCCTAATGTTGACTAAAGGGCAAAGTTCAGTTTAGGGTTTAAAACCCTAATGCTGACTAAAGGAAAAAGTTCAGTTTAGGGTTTAAAACTCTAATGCTGACTGAAGGAAAAAGTTCAGTTTAGGGTTTAAAACCCTAATGCTGACTGAGGGAAAAAGTTCAATTTAGGGTTTAAAACCCTAATGCTGACTAAAGGGGAAAAGTTCAGTTTAGGGTTTAATACCCTAATGCTGACTAAAGGAAAAAGTTCAGTTTAGGGTTTAAAACCCTAATGCTGACTAAAGGAAAAAGTTCAGTTTATGGTTTAAAACCCTAATGCTGACTAGCTGGGGATAGTTTAGTTTAGGGTTTAAAACACTAATCCTGATTAAAGGGAAAAGTTCAGTTTAGGGTTTACAACCCTAATGCTGACTAAGGGAAGAGGTCAGTTTAAGGTTTAAAACCCTAATCCTAATTAAAGGGAAAAGTTCAGTTTAGGGTTTAAAACACTAATGCTGACTAAATGGAAAAAGTTCAGTTTAGGGTTTAAAACCCTAATGCTGACTAAAGGGAAGAGTTCAGTTTAGGGTCTAAACCCTAATGCTGACTAAATGGAAAAAGTTTAGTTTCGGGTTTTAAACCCTAATGCTAACTAAGGAAAAAAGTTCAGTTTAGGGTTTAAAACCCTAATGCTGACTAAAGGGGAAAAGTTTAGTTTCGGGTTTAAAACCCTAATGCTGGCTAAAGGAAAAAATTCAGTTTAGGGTTTAAAACCCTAATCCTTATTAAAGGAAAAAGTTCAGTTTAGGGTTTAAAACCTTAATGCTGACTAAATGGAAAAAGTTCAGTTTAGGGTTTAAAACCCTAATGTTGACTAAAGGGAAAAGTTCAGTTTAGGGTTTAAAACCCTAATGCTGACTAAAGGGAAGAGTTCAGTTTATGGTTTTAAACCCTAATCCTGATTAAAGGGATAAGTTCAGTTTAGGGTTTAAAACCATAATGCTGACTAAAGGGAAGAGTTCAGTTTAAGGTTTAAAACCCTAATGCTGACTAAAGGAAAGAGTTCAGTTCAAGGTTCAAAACCTTAATGCTGACTAAAGGAAAGAGTTCAGTTTAGGGTTTAAAACCCTAATGCTAACTAAAGGAAAAAGTTCAGTTTAGGGATTAAAACCCTAATGCTGACTAAAGGGAAAAGTTCAGTTTAGGGTTTAAAACCCTAATGCTGACTAAAGGAAAAAGTTCAGTTTAGGGATTAAAACCCTAATGCTGACTATAGGGAAAAGTTCAGTTTAGGGTTTAAAATCCTAATGCTGACTAAAGGGAAGAGTTCAGTTGAAGGTTTAAAACCCTAATGCTGACTAAAGGAAAGAGTTCAGTTCAAGGTTTAAAACCCTAATGCTGACTAAAGGAAAGAGTTCAGTTTAGGGTTTAAAACCCTAATGCTGACTAAAGGGAAAAGTTCAGTTTAGGGTTTAAAACCCTAATGCTGACTAAAGGGAAAAGTTCAGTTTAGGGTTTAAAACCCTAATGTTGACTAAAGGGAAAAGTTCAGTTTAGGGTTTAAAACCCTAATGCTGACTAAAGGGAAAAGTTCAGTTTTAGGGTTT